>NC_134835.1:20618337-20721091 GCF_004210375.1 Tachypleus tridentatus
ATACTCTTTGTTGTGGTGATACTCTTTATTGTAGTGATACTCTTTGTTTGTAGTGATACTCTTTGTTGTAGTGATACTCTTTGTTGTGGTGATACTCTTTGTTGTTGTGATACTCTTTGTTGTAGTGATACTCTTTGTTCTAGTATTGATACTCTTTATTGTAGTGATACTCTTTATTGTAGTGATACTCTTTGTTGTGGTGATACTCTTTGTTTAGTGATACTCTTTGTTGTAGTGATACTCTTTGTTGTAGTTGATACTCTTTCTTGTGAGTGATACTCTTTATTGTAGTGATACTCTTTATTGTAGTGATACTCTTTGTTGTAGTGATACTCTTTGTTGTAGTGATACTCTTTATTGTAGTGATACTCTTTGTTGTAGTGATACTCTTTGATTGTAGTGATACTCTTTTTGTAGTAGTGATACTCTTTGTTGTAGTGATACTCTTTATTTGACCTCTTTATTGTGTGATACTCTTTGTTGTAGTGATACTCTCTTTATTGTTGTAATTGATACTCTTTATTGTTGGTGATACTCTTTACTCTTTTGTACTCTTTGTTGTAGTGGTGATACTCTGTAGTGATACTCTTTGTTTTGTGGTGATACTCTTTATTTTAGTGATATCTTTTGTTGTTGTACAGTTCTGTTGTGGTGATACTCTTTGTTTGTAGTGATACTCTTTGTTGTAGTGATACTCTTTCTTGTAGTGATACTCTTTGTGGTGATACTCTTTTGTTGGTGATACTCTTTGTTGTTGATACTCTTTATTGTAGGGATACTCTTTGTTCTAGTGATACTCTTTATTGTAGTGATACTCTTTGTTGTGTAGTGATACTCTTTGTTCTGTATTTCTTGTGGTGATACTCTTTGTTGTAGTGATACTCTTTATTTGTAGTGATACTCTTTATTGTAGTGATACTCTTTGTTGTAGTGATACTCTTTGTTGTAGTGATACTCTTTGTTGTGGTGATACTCTTTGTGTGGTGATACTCTTTTGTTACTCTTTGTTGAGTGATACTCTTTTGTTGTAGTGATACTCTTTATTGTAGTGATACTCTTTGTTGTACTCTTTGTTGTGTGATACTCTTTTTATTGTAGTGATACTCTTTGTTGCGTCTTTGTGTAGTGATACTCTTTGTTGTAGTGATACTCTTTGTTGTAGTGATACTCTTTTTTGTGAGTGATACTCTTTGTTGTGAGTGATACTCTTTGTTGTAGTGATACTCTTTGTTGTAGTGATACTCTTTGTTGTAGTGATACTCTTTATTGTAGTGATACTCTTTGTTGTAGTGATACTCTTTGTTGTAGTGATACTCTTTGTTGTAGTGATACTCTTTTATTGTAGTGATACTCTTTGTTGTAGTGATACTCTTTATTGTAGTGATACTCTTTGTTGTAGTGATACTCTTTGTTGTAGTGATACTCTTTGTTGTAGTGATACTCTTTGTTGTAGTGATACTCTTTGTTGTAGTGATACTCTTTGTTGTAGTGATACTCTTTATTGTAGTGATACTCTTTGTTGTAGTGATACTCTTTGTTGTAGTGATACTCTTTGTTGTGGTGATACTCTTTGTTGTGAGTGATACTCTTTATTGTAGTGATACTCTTTGTTGTAGTGATACTCTTTGTTGTAGTGATACTCTTTGTTGTAGTGATACTCTTTATTGTAGTGATACTCTTTGTTGTAGTGATACTCTTTGTTGTAGTGATACTCTTTGTTGTAGTGATACTCTTTGTTGTAGTGATACTCTTTGTTGTAGTGATACTTTTATTGTAGTGATCTCTTTGTTGTAGTGATACTTTTTGTATTGTAGTGATACTCTTTGTAGTGATACTCTTTGTTGTGAGTGATACTCTTTGTGTAGTGATACTCTTTGTTGTAGTGATACTCTTTATTGTAGTTTTGTTGTAGTGATACTCTTTATTGTAGTGATACTCTTTGTTGTAGTGATACTCTTTGTTGTAGTGATACTCTTTGTTGTAGTGATACTCTTTATTGTGGTGATACTCGTGATACTCTTTTTTAGTGATACTCTTTATTGTAGTGATACTCTTTATTGTAGTGATACTCTTTGTTGTAGTGATACTCTTTGTTGTAGTGATACTCTTTGTTGTAGTGATACTCTTTGTTGTAGTGATACTCTTTGTTGTAGTGATACTCTTTGTTGTGGTGATACTCTTTGTTGTACTCTTTGTTGTAGTGATACTCTTTGTTGTAGTGATACTCTTTATTGTAGTGATACTCTTTATTGTAGTGATACTCTTTGTTGTAGTGATACTCTTTGTTGTAGTGATACTCTTTGTTGTAGTGATACTCTTTGTTGTAGTGATACTCTTTATTGTAGTGATACTCTTTGTTGTAGTGATACTCTTTATTGTAGTGATACTCTTTGTTGTAGTGATACTCTTTGTTGTAGTGATACTCTTTGTTGTAGTGATACTCTTTGTTGTAGTGATACTCTTTGTTGTAGTGATACTCTTTGTTGTAGTGATACTCTTTATTGTAGTGATACTCTTTGTTGTGGTGATACTCTTTGTTGTAGTGATACTCTTTGTTGTAGTGATACTTTGTTGTAGTGATACTCTTTATTGTAGTGATACTCTTTGTTGTAGTGATACATTTGTTGTAGTGATACTCTTTGTTGTAGTGATACTCTTTCTTGTAGTGATACTCTTTGTTGTAGTGATACTCTTTATTGTAGTGATACTCTTTGTTGTAGTGATACTCTTTATTGTAGTGATACTCTTTGTTGTAGTGATACTCTTTGTTGTAGTGATACTCTTTGTTGTGGTGATACTCTTTATTTTAGTGATACTCTTTGTTGTAGTGATACTCTTTGTTGTAGTGATACTCTTTGTTGTAGTGATACTCTTTATTGTAGTGATACTCTTTGTTGTAGTGATACTCTTTGTTGTAGTGATACTCTTTGTTGTAGTGATACTCTTTATTGTAGTGATACTCTTTGTTGTAGTGATACTCTTTGTTGTAGTGATACTCTTTGTTGTAGTGATACTCTTTGTTGTAGTGATACTCTTTGTTGTAGTGATACTCTTTGTTGTAGTGATACTCTTTATTGTAGTGATACTCTTTATTGTAGTGATACTCTTTATTGTAGTGATACTCTTTGTTGTAGTGATACTCTTTGTTGTAGTGATACTCTTTATTGTAGTGATACTCTTTGTTGTAGTGATACTCTTTGTTGTAGTGATACTCTTTGTTGTAGTGATACTCTTTATTGTAGTGATACTCTTTATTGTAGTGATACTCTTTTATTGTAGTGATACTCTTTGTTGTAGTGATACTCTTTGTTGTAGTGATACTCTTTGTTGTAGTGATACTCTTTGTTGTAGTGATACTCTTTATTGTAGTGATACTCTTTGTTGTAGTGATACTCTTTGTTGTAGTGATACTCTTTGTTGTAGTGATACTCTTTGTTGTAGTGATACTCTTTATTGTAGTGATACTCTTTGTTGTAGTGATACTCTTTGTTGTAGTGAGTGATACTCTTTGTTGTAGTGATACTCTTTGTTGTGTGATACTCTTTGTTGTAGTGATACTCTTTATTGTAGTGATACTCTTTGTTGTAGTGATACTCTTTATTGTAGTGTTGTAGTGATACTCTTTGTTGTAGTGATACTCTTTGTTGTAGTGATACTCTTTGTTGTAGTGATACTCTTTTGTTGTAGTGATACTCTTTGTTGTAGTGATACTCTTTGTTGTAGTGATACTCTTTGTTGTAGTGATACTCTTTTGTTGTAGTAATACTCTTTGTTGTAGTGATACTTTTTGTTGTGGTGATACTCTTTATTGTAGTGATACTCTTTATTGTAGTGATACTCTTTGTTGTAGTGATACTCTTTGTTGTAGTGATACTCTTTGTTGTAGTGATACTCTTTATTGTAGTGATACTCTTTATTGTAGTGATACTCTTTGTTGTAGTGACACTCTTTGTTGTAGTGATACTCTTTGTTGTAGTGATACTCTTTGTTGTAGTGATACTACTTTTGTTGTAGTGATACTCTTTATTGTAGTGATACTCTTTATTGTAGTGATACTCTTTGTTGTGTAGTGATACTCTTTGTTGTAGTGATACTCTTTGTTGTAGTGATACTCTTTGTTGTACTCTTTGTTGTAGTGATACTCTTGTAGTGATACTCTTTGTTGTAGTGATACTCTTTGTTGTAGTGATACTCTTTGTTGTAGTGATACTCTTTGTTGCAGTGATACTCTTTGTTGTAGTGATACTCTTTGTTGTAGTGATACTCTTTATTGTAGTGATACTCTTTATTGTAGTGATACTCTTTGTTGTAGTGATACTCTTTGTTGTAGTGATACTCTTTGTTGTAGTGATACTCTTTGTTGTAGTGATACTCTTTATTGTAGTGATACTGTTTGTTGTAGTGATACTCTTTGTTGTAGTGATACTCTTTGTTCTAGTGATACTCTTTTTTGTAGTGATACTCTTTGTTGTAGTGATACTCTTTGTTGTAGTGATACTCTTTGTTGTAGTGATACTCTTTGTTGTAGTGATACTCTTTGATACTCTTTGTTGTAGTGATACTCTTTACTCTTTATTTTAGTTTATTTCTTGTAGTGATACTCTTTGTTGTAGTAATACTCTTTGTTGTAGTGATACTCTTTGTTGTAGTGATACTCTTTGTTGTAGTGATACTCTTTATTGTAGTGATACTCTTTGTTGTAGTGATACTCTTTGTTGTAGTGATACTCTTTGTTGTAGTGATACTCTTTGTTGTAGTGATACTCTTTATTGTAGTGATACTCTTTGTTGTAGTGATACTCTTTATTTTGTAGTGATACTCTTTGTTATTTGTAGTGATACTCTTTGTTGTAGTGATACTCTTTGTTGTAGTGATACTGTTTGTTCTTGTGATACTCTTTATTGTTGTGATACTCTTTATTGTAGTGATACTCTTTGTTGTAGTGATACTCTTTGTTGTAGTGATACTCTTTGTTGTAGTGATACTCTTTATTGTAGTGATACTCTTTGTTGTAGTGATACTCTTTGTTGTAGTGATACTCTTTGTTGTAGTGATACTCTTTAGTGATACTCTTTGTGTAGTGATACTCTTTGATTGTAGTGATACTCTTTGTTGTAGTGATACTTTGTTGATACTCTTTGTTGTAGTGATACTCTTTGTTTGTTGATACTCTTTGTTGATGATACTCTTTATTGTAGTGATACTCTTTGTTGTAGTGATACTCTTTGATACTCTTTGTTGTAGTGATACTCTTTATTGTAGTGATACTCTTTCTTGTAGTGATACTCTTTATTGTAGTGATACTCTTTGTTGTAGTGATACTCTTTTTGTTGATACTCTTTGTTAGTGATACTCTTTGTTGTAGTGATACTCTTTATTGTAGTTTGTTGTAGTGATACTCTTTGTTGTAGTGATACTCTTTGTTGTAGTGATACTCTTTGTTGTAGTGATACTCTTTGTTGTAGATACTCTTTGTTGTGGTGATACTCTTTGTTGTAGTGATACTCTTTATTTTAGTGATACTCTTTGTTGTAGTGATACTCTTTATTGTAGTGATACTCTTTGTTGTAGTGATACTCTTTGTTCTAGTGATACTCTTTGTTGTAGTGATACTCTTTGTTCTAGTGATACTCTTTATTGTAGTGATACTCTTTGTTGTAGTGATACTCTTTGTTGTAGTGATACTCTTTATTGTAGTGATACTCTTTGTTGTAGTGATACTCTTTGTTGTAGTGATACTCTTTTTTGTAGTGATACTCTTTTTGTTGTACTTCTTTATTGTGATACTCTTTGTTGTAGTGATACTCTTTGTTGTAGTGATACTCTTTATTGTAGTGATACTCTTTGTTGATACTCTTTGTTGTAGTGATACTCTTTATTGTAGTGATACTCTTTGTTGTAGTGATACTCTTTGTTGTAGTGATACTCTTTGTTGTAGTGATACTCTTTATTGTAGTGATTTCTTTATTGTAGTGATACTATTTCTTGTAGTGATACTCTTTACTCTTTTGTTGTAGTGATACTCTTTGTTGTAGTGATACTCTTTCTTGTAGTGATACTCTACTCTTTGTTGATACTCTTTATTGTAGTGATACTCTTTGTTGTGATACTCTTTATTGTAGTGATACTCTTTATTGTAGTGATACTCTTTATTGTAGTGATACTCTTTGTTGTAGTGATACTCTTTGTAGTGATACTTTGTTTGTTGTGATACTCTTTATTGTAGTGATACTCTTTGTTGTAGTGATACTCTTTGTTGTAGTGATACTTTTTGTTGTAGTGATACTCTTTGTTGTAGTGATACTCTTTGTTGTAGTGATACTCTTTATTGTAGTGATACTCTTTATTGTAGTGATACTCTTTGTTGTAGTGATACTCTTTATTGTAGTGATACTCTTTGTTGTAGTGATACTCTTTATTGTAGTGATACTCTTTGTTGTAGTGATACTTTCTTTATTGTAGTGATACTGTTTGTTGTCGTGATACTCTTTGTTGTAGTGATACTCTTTGTTGTGGTGATACTCTTTATTGTGAGTGATACTCTTTTTGTAGTGATACTCTTTGTTGTAGTGATACTCTTTGTTGTAGTGATACTCTTTGTTGTAGTGATACTCTTTGTTGTAGTGATACTCTTTGTTCTAGTGATACTCTTTGTTGTAGTGATACTCTTTATTGTAGTGATACTCTTTGTTTTAGTGATACTCTTTATTGTAGTGATACTCTAGTGGTATTTCTTTTGATTGTAGTGATACTCTTTATTGTAGTGATACTCTTTGTTGTAGTGATACTCTTTGTTGTAGTGATACTCTTTATTGTAGTGATACTCTTTTGTTGATACTCTTTATTGTAGTGATACTCTTTGTTGTAGTGATACTCTTTGTTGTAGTGATACTCTTTGTTGTAGTGATACTCTTTGTTGTAGTGATACTCTTTGTTGTAGTGATACTCTTTACTCTTGTGTAGTGATACTCTTTGTTGTAGTGATACTCTTTTTTTGATACTCCTTATTGTAGTGATACTCTTTGTTGTAGTGATACTCTTTGTTGTAGTGATACTCTTTGTTGTAGTGATACTCTTTATTGTAGTGATACTCTTTGTTGTAGTGATACTCTTTGTTGTAGTGATACTCTTTATTGTAGTGATACTCTTTATTGTAGTGATACTCTTTGTTGTAGTGATACTCTTTGTTGTAGTGATACTCTTTGTTGTAGTGATACTCTTTATTGTAGTGATACTCTTTGTTGTAGTGATACTCTTTGTTGTAGTGATACTCTTTGTTGTAGTGATACTTTATTGTAGTGATACTCTTTGTTGTAGTGATACTCTTTGTTGTAGTGATACTCTTTGTTGTAGTGATACATACTCTTTATTGTAGTGATACTCTTTGTTGTAGTGATACTCTTTATTGTAGTGATACTCTTTGTTGTAGTGATACTCTTTGTTGTAGTGATACTCTTTGTTGTAGTGATACTCTTTGTTGTAGTGATACTCTTTGTTGTAGTGATACTCTTTATTGTAGTGATACTCTTTGTTGTAGTGATACTCTTTGTTGTAGTGATACTGTTTGTTGTAGTGATACTCTTTGTTGTAGTGATACTCTTTGTTGTAGTGATACTCTTTGTTGTAGTGATACTCTTTGTTGTGAGTGATACTCTTTTGTTGTAGTGATACTCTTTATTGTAGTGATACTCTTTGTAGTGATACTCTTTATTGTAGTGATACTCTTTTTGTTGTAGTGATACTCTTTTGTTGTAGTGATACTCTTTGTTGTATCGATACTCTTTATTGTAGTGATACTCTTTATTGTAGTGATACTCTTTGTTGTAGTGATACTCTTTGTTGTAGTGATACTCTTTGTTGTAGTGATACTCTTTGTTGTAGTGATACTCTTTGTTGTAGTGATACTCTTTATTGTAGTGATACTCTTTGTTGTAGTGATACTCTTTTTGTAGTGATACTCTTTATTGTAGTGATACTTTTATTGTAGTGATACTCTTTGTTGTAGTGATACTCTTTATTGTAGTGATACTCTTTGTTGTAGTGATACTCTTTATTGTAGTGATACTCTTTGTTGTAGTGATACTCTTTGTTGTAGTGATACTCTTTGTTGTAGTGATACTCTTTATTGTAGTGATAGTAGTGATACTCTTTGTTGTAGTGATACTCTTTTGTTGTAGTGATACTCTTTATTGTAGTTATACTGTTTGTTGTAGTGATACTCTTTATTGTAGTGATACTCTTTGTTGTAGTGATACTCTTTGTTGTAGTGATACTCTTTGTTGTAGTGATACTCTTTGTTGTAGTGATACTCTTTATTGTAGTGATACTCTTTGTTGTAGTGATACTCTTTGTTGTAGTGATACTCTTTGTTGTAGTGATACTCTTTATTGTAGTGATACTATTTGTTGTAGTGATACTCTTTGTTGTAGTGATACTCTTTATTGTAGTGATACTCTTTGTTGTAGTGATACTCTTTATTGTAGTGATACTCTTTGTTGTAGTGATACTCTTTGTTGTAGTGATACTCTTTGTTGTAGTGATACTCTTTGTTGTAGTGATACTCTTTGTTGTAGTGATACTCTTTGTTGTAGTGATACTCTTTATTGTAGTGATACTCTTTATTGTAGTGATACAATTTATTGTTGTGATCCTCTTTGTAGTGATACTATTTATTGTTGTGATAATCTTTGTTGTAGTGATACTCTTTATTGTAGTGATACTCTTTGTTGTAGTGATACTCTTTGTTGTAGTGATACTTTATTGTAGTGATACTCTTTATTGTAGTGATACTCTTTGTTGTAGTGATACTCTTTATTGTAGTAATACTCTTTATTGAGGTGACACTCTTTGTTGTTGTGATACTCTTTATTGTAGTGATACTCTTTTGTTGTAGTGATACTACTTTCTTTTTTAGTGATACTCTTTATTGTAGTGATACTCTTTATTGTTGTGATACTCTTTATTGTAGTGATACTCTTTGTTGTTGTAGTGATACTCTTTATTGTAGTGATACTTTGTTTTCTAGTTACTCTTTATTTGAGTGATACTCTTTGTTGTAGTGATACTCTTTGTTGTAGTGATACTCTTTGTTGTAGTGATACTCTTTGTTGTAGTGATACTCTTTGTTGTAGTGATACTCTTTGTTGTAGTGATACTCTTTGTTGTAGTGATACTCTTTTATTGTAGTGATACTCTTTGTTGTAGTGATACTCTTTGTTGTAGTGATACTCTTTTGTTGTAGTGATACTCTTTATTGTAGTGATACTTTGTTCTTTGTGTATGATACTCTTTATTGTAGTGATACTGTTTGTTGTAGTGATACTCTTTGTTGTAGTGATACTCTTTATTGTAGTGATACTCTTTGTTGTAGTGATACTCTTTATTGTAGTGATACTCTTTGTTGTAGTGATACTCTTTATTGTAGTGATACTCTTTGTTGTAGTGATACTCTTTATTGTAGTGATACTCTTTGTTGTAGTGATACTCTTTGTTGTAGTGATACTCTTTGTTGTAGTGATACTCTTTATTGTAGTGATACTCTTTGTTGTAGTGATACTCTTTGTTGTAGTGATACTCTTTGTTGTAGTGATACTCTTTATTGTAGTGATACTCTTTATTGTAGTGATACTTGTTTGATACTCTTTGTTGTAGTGATACTCTTTATTGTAGTGATACTCTTTGTTGTAGTGATACTCTTTATTGTAGTGATACTCTTTGTTGTAGTGATACTCTTTGTTTTTTGATACTCTTTGTTGTAGTGATACTCTTTGTTGTAGTGATACTCTTTGTTGTAGTGATACTCTTTGATACTCTTTGTAGTATTGTAGTGATACTCTTTGTTGTAGTGATACTCTTTGTTGTAGTGATACTCTTTGTTGTAGTGATACTCTTTGTTGTAGTGATACTCTTTATTGTAGTGATACTCTTTGTTGTAGTGATACTCTTTGTTGTAGTGATACTCTTTGTTGTAGTGATACTCTTTATTGTAGTGATACTCTTTATTGTAGTGATACTCTTTGTTGTAGTGATACTCTTTATTGTAGTGATACTCTTTGTTGTAGTGATACTCTTTGTTGTAGTGATACTCTTTGTTGTAGTGATACCTTTGTTGTAGTGATACTTTATTGTAGTGATACTCTTTATTGTAGTGATACTCTTTGTTGTAGTGATACTCTTTGTTGTAGTGATACTCTTTGTTGTAGTGATACTCTTTATTGTAGTGATACTCTTTGTTGTAGTGATACTCTTTGTTGTAGTGATACTCTTTATTGTAGTGATACTCTTTATTGTAGTGATACTCTTTGTTGTAGTGATACTCTTTGTTGTAGTGATACTCTTTGTTGTAGTGATACTCTTTGTTGTAGTGATACTCTTTGTTGTAGTGATACTCTTTATTGTAGTGATACTGTTTGTTGTAGTGATACTTTTGTTGTAGTGATACTCTTTGTTGTAGTGATACTCTTTGTTGTAGTGATACTCTTTATTGTAGTGATACTCTTTGTTGTAGTGATACTCTTTATTGTAGTGATACTCTTTGTTGTAGTGATACTCTTTGTTGTAGTGATACTCTTTGTTGTAGTGATACTCTTTGTTGTAGTGATACTCTTTATTGTAGTGATACTCTTTGTTGTAGTGATACTCTTTATTGTAGTGATACTCTTTATTGTAGTGATACTCTTTCTTTGTAGTGATACTCTTTGTTGTAGTGATACTCTTTGTTGTAGTGATACTCTTTGTTGTAGTGATACTCTTTGTTGTAGTGATACTCTTTGTTGTAGTGATACTCTTTGTTGTAGTGATACTCTTTGTTGTAGTGATACTCTTTGTTGTAGTGATACTCTTTGTTGTAGTGATACTCTTTGTTGTAGTGATACTCTTTGTTGATACTCTTTAGTGATGATACTTTGTTGTAGTGATACTCTTTGTTGTAGTGATACTCTTTTGTTGTAGTGATACTCTTTATTGTAGTGATACTCTTTGTTGTCGTGATACTCTTTATTGTAGTGATACTCTTTATTGTAGTGATACTCTTTGTTGTAGTGATACTCTTTATTGTAGTGATACTCTTCTTTATTGTAGTGATACTCTTTGTTGTAGTGATACTCTTTATTGTAGTGATACTCTTTGTTGTAGTGATACTCTTTATTGTAGTGATACTCTTTGTTGTAGTGATACTCTTTATTGTAGTGATACTCTTTATTGTAGTGATACTCTTTGTTGTAGTGATACTCTTTGTTGTAGTGATACTCTTTATTGTAGTGATACTCTTTGTTGTAGTGATACTCTTTGTTGTAGTGATACTCTTTGTTGTAGTGATACTCTTCTTTGTTGTAGTGATACTCTACTCTTTTGTAGTGATACTCTTTATTGTAGTGATACTCTTTATTGTAGTGATACTACTCTTTGTTGTAGTGATACTCTTTATTGTAGTGATACTCTTTATTGTAGTGATACTCTTTGTTTGTAGTGATACTCTTTATTGTAGTGATACTCTTTGTTGTAGTGATACTCTTTCTTGTAGTGATAATCTTTGTTGTAGTGATACTCTTTATTGTAGTGATACTCTTTGTTGTAGTGATACTCTTTATTGTAGTGATACTCTTTTTGTGGTTCTTTGTTGTAGTGATACTCTTTATTGTAGTGATACTCTTTTGTTGTAGTGATACTCTTTGTTGTAGTGATACTCTTTATTGTAGTGATACTCTTTGTTGTAGTGATTCTTTATTGTAGTGATACTCTTTATTGTAGTGATACTCTTTGTTGTAGTGATACTCTTTATTGTAGTGATACTCTTTTATTGTAGTGATACTCTTTGTTGTAGTGATACTCTTTATTGTAGTGATACTCTTTATTGTAGTGATACTTTATTGTAGTGATCCTTTATTGTAGTGATACTCTTTGTTGTTGTAGTGATACTCTTTGTTGTAGTGATACTCTTTGTTGTAGTGATACTCTTTCTTGTAGTGATACTCTTTGTTGTAGTGATACTCTTTATTGTAGTGATACTTTTTGTTGTAGTGATACTCTTTGTTGTAGTGATACTCTTTGTTGTAGTGATACTCTTTATTGTAGTGATACTCTTTGTTGTAGTGATACTCTTTATTGTAGTGATACTCTTTGTTGTAGTGATACTCTTTATTGTAGTGTAGTGATACTCTTTGTTGTAGTGATACTCTTTATTGTAGTGATACTCTTTGTTGTAGTGATACTCTTTGTTGTAGTGATACTCTTTATTGTAGGGATACTCTTTGTTCTAGTGATACTCTTTGTTGTAGTGCATACTTTGTTGTAGTGATACTCTTTATTGTAGTGATACTCTTTGTTGTAGTGATACTCTTTATTGTAGTGATACTCTTTATTGTAGTGATACTCTTTGTTGTAGTGATACTCTTTGTTGTAGTGATACTCTTTGTTGTAGTGATACTCTTTGTTGCAGTGATACTCTTTGTTGTAGTGATACTCTTTGTTGTAGTGATACTTTGTTGTAGTGATACTCTTTGTTGTAGTGATACTCTTTGTTGTAGTGATACTCTTTGTTGTAGTGATTATTGTAGTGATACTCTTTGTTGTAGTGATACTCTTTGTTGTAGTGATACTCTTTGTTGTAGTGATACTCTTTGTTGTAGTGATACTCTTTGTTTTGATACTCTTTATTGTAGTGATACTCTTTGTTGTAGTGATACTCTTTTTCTTTACTCTTTGTAGTGATACTCTTTGTTGTAGTGATACTCTTTATTGTAGTGATACTCTTTGTTGTAGTGATACTCTTTGTTGTAGTGATACTCTTTATTGTAGTGATACTCTTTATTGTAGTGATACTCTTTATTGTAGTGATACTCTTTGTTGTAGTGATACTCTTTATTGTAGTGATACTCTTTGTTATAGTGATACTCTTTGTTGTAGTGATACTCTTTATTGTAGTGATACTCTTTGTTGTAGTGATACTCTTTATTGTAGTGATACTCTTTGTTGTAGTGATACTCTTTATTGTAGTGATACTCTTTATTGTAGTGATACTCTTTGTTGTAGTGATACTCTTTGTTGTAGTGATACTCTTTGTTGTAGTGATACTCTTTATTGTTGTAGTGATACTCTTACTCTTTATTGTAGTGATACTCTTTGTTGTAGTGATACTTGTAGTGATACTCTTTATTGTAGTGATACTCTTTGTTGTAGTGATACTCTTTATTGTAGTGATACTCTTTATTGTAGTGATACTCTTTATTGTAGTGATACTCTTTGTTGTAGTGATACTCTTTGTTGTAGTGATACTCTTTATTGTAGTGATACTCTTTGTTGTAGTGATACTCTTTATTGTAGTGATACTCTTTGTTGTAGTGATACTCTTTGTTGTAGTGATACTCTTTATTGTAGTGATACTCTTTGTTGTAGTGATACTCTTTGTTGTAGTGATACTCTTTATTGTAGTGATACTCTTTGTTGTAGTGATACTCTTTATTGTAGTGATACTCTTTATTGTAGTGATACTCTTTGTTGTAGTGATACTCTTTGTTGTAGTGATACTCTTTGTTGTAGTGATACTCTTTATTGTAGTGATACTCTTTATTGTAGTGATACTCTTTGTTGTAGTGATACTCTTTGTTGTAGTGATACTCTTTGTTGTAGTGATACTCTTTATTGTAGTGATACTCTTTATTGTAGTGATACTCTTTGTTGTAGTGATACTCTTTATTGTAGTGATACTCTTTATTGTAGTGATACTCTTTGTTGTAGTGATACTCTTTATTGTAGTGATACTCTTTGTTGTAGTGATACTCTTTGTTGTAGTGATACTCTTTGTTGTAGTGATACTCTTTATTGTAGTGATACTCTTTATTGTAGTGATACTCTTTGTTGTAGTGATACTCTTTATTGTAGTGATACTCTTTGTTGATACTCTTAGTGATACTCTTTATTGTAGTGATACTCTTTGTTGTAGTGATACTCTTTGTTGTAGTGATACTCTTTGTTGTAGTGATACTCTTTGTTGTAGTGATACTCTTTGTTGTAGTGATACTCTTTATTGTAGTGATACTCTTTATTGTTGTGACACTCTTAATTGTAGTAATACTCTTTGTTGTAGTGATCCTCTTTGTTGTAGTGATACTCTTTGTTGCAGTGATACTCTTTGTTGTAGTGATACTCTCTATTGTAGTGATACTCTTTGTTCTAGTGATACTCTTTGTTGTAGTGATACTCTTTATTGTAGTGATACTCTTTGTTGTAGTGATACTCTTTGTTGTAGTGATACTCTTTGTTGTAGTGATACTCTTTATTGTAGTGATACTCTTTGTTGTAGTGATACTCTTTGTTGTAGTGATACTCTTTGTTGTAGTGATACTCTTTGTTGTAGTGATACTTTTTGTTGTAGTGATACTCTTTGTTGTAGTGATACTCTTTATTGTAGTGATACTCTTTGTTGTAGTGATACTCTTTATTGTAGTGATACTCTTTGTTGTAGTGATACTCTTTGTTGTAGTGATACTCTTTTTGTAGTGTAGTGATACTCTTTATTTGTAGTGATACTCTTTATTGTAGTGATACTTTTTGTTGTAGTGATACTCTTTGTTGTAGTGATACTCTTTATTGTAGTGATACTCTTTGTTGTAGTGATACTCTTTGTTGTAGTGATACTCTTTGTTGTAGTGATACTCTTTATTGTAGTGGTACTTTTTGTTGTAGTGATACTCTTTAGTGATACTCTTTGTTGTAGTGATACTCTTTGTTGTAGTGATACTCTTTGTTGTAGTGATACTCTTTATTGTAGTGATACTCTTTGTTGTAGTGATACTCTTTGTTGTAGTGATACTCTTTGTTGTAGTGATACTATTGTAGTGATACCTTTGTTGTAGTGATACTCTTTGTTCTAGTGATACTCTTTATTGTAGTGATACTCTTTGTTGTAGTGATACTCTTTGTTGTAGTGATACTCTTTGTTGTAGTGATACTCTTTGTTGTAGTGATACTCTTTATTGTAGTGATACTCTTTGTTGTAGTGATACTCTTTGTTGTAGTGATACTCTTTGTTGTAGTGATACTCTTTGTTGTAGTGATACTCTTTGTTGTAGTGATACTGATTTGTTGTAGTGATACTCTTTATTGTAGTGATACTCTTTATTGTAGTGATACTCTTTGTTGTAGTGATACTCTTTGTTGTAGTGATACTCTTTGTTGTAGTGATACTCTTTGTTGTAGTGATACTCTTTGATAGTGATACTCTTTATTGTAGTGATACTTTGTTGTAGTGATACTCTTTATTGTAGTGATACTCTTTATTGTAGTGATACTCTTTATTGTAGTGATACTCTTTGTTGTAGTGATACTCTTTATTGTAGTGATACTCTTTGTTGTAGTGATACTCTTTGTTGTAGTGATACTCTTTATTGTAGGGATACTCTTGATTGTAGTGATACTCTTTGTTGTAGTGATACTCTTTGTTGTAGTGATACTCTTTATTGTAGTGATACTCTTTGTTGTAGTGATACTCTTTGTTGTAGTGATACTCTTTGTTGTAGTGATACTCTTTGTTGTAGTGATACCTTTTGTTGTAGTGATACTCTTTATTGTAGGGATACTCTTTGTTCTAGTGATACTCTTTGTTGTAGTGATACTCTTTGTTGTAGTGATACCTCTTGTAGTGACACCTTGTGTTGTAGTGATACTCTTTATTGTAGTGATACTCTTTGTTGTAGTGATACTCTTTGTTGTAGTGATACTTTATTTATTGATACTCTTTGTTGTAGTGATACTCTTTGTTGTAGTGATACTGTTTGTTGCAGTGATACCTTTGTTGTAGTGATACTCTTTGTTGTAGTGATACTCTTTGTTGTAGTGATACTCTTTATTGTAGTGATACTCTTTGTTGTAGTGATACTCTTTGTTGTAGTGATACTCTTTATTGTAGTGATACTCTTTATTGTAGTGATACTCTTTGTTGTAGTGATACTCTTTGTTGTAGTGATACTCTTTGTTGTAGTGATACTCTTTGTTGTAGTGATACTGTTTATTGTAGTGATACTGTTTGTTGTAGTGATACTCTTTGTTGTAGTGATACTGTTTATTGTAGTGATACTGTTTGTTGTAGTGATACTCTTTGTTGTAGTGATACTCTTTGTTGTAGTGATACTCTTTGTTGTAGTGATACTCTTTATT
Organism: Tachypleus tridentatus; assembly: GCF_004210375.1. Classification (NCBI taxonomy): domain Eukaryota; kingdom Metazoa; phylum Arthropoda; class Merostomata; order Xiphosura; family Limulidae; genus Tachypleus; species Tachypleus tridentatus. The sequence goes on from NC_134835.1 coordinate 20,634,490, forward strand.
GTAGTGATACTCTTTATTGTAGTGATACTCTTTATTGTAGTGATACTCTTTGTTGTAGTGATACTCTTTGTTGTAGTGATACTCTTTTATTGTAGTGATACTCTTTGTTGTAGTGATACTCTTTCTTGTAGTGATACTTTTTTATTGTAGTGATACTCTTTGTTGTAGTGATACTCTTTATTGTAGTGATACTCTTTATTGTAGTGATACTCTTTGTTTAGTGATGATACTGTTTGTTGTAGTGATACTCTTTCCTTGTAGTGATACTCTTTGTTTTATTGTAGTGATACTCTTTGTTGTAGTGATACTCTTTGTTGTAGTGATACTCTTTGTTGTAGTGATACTCTTTGTTGTAGTGATACTCTTTGTTGTAGTGATACTCTTTCTTGTAGTGATACTCTTTTATTGTAGTGATACTCTTTCTTGTAGTGATACTCTTTGTTGTAGTGATACTGTTTATTGTAGTGATACTGTTTGTTGTAGTGATACTCTTTCTTGTAGTGATACTGTTTATTGTAGTGATACTGTTTGTTGTAGTGATACTGTTTATTGTAGTGATACTGTTTTTTGTAGTGATACTGTTTGTTGTAGTGATACTCTTTCTTGTAGTGATACTGTTTATTGTAGTGATACTGTTTGTTGTAGTGATACTGTTTATTGTAGTGATACTCTTTCTTGTAGTGATACTGTTTACCAATACATCCATCCATAAATTGCCATTCGAAACATCGAACCAACATCCAAGACTAATAACATTGCATTTTACCTTGAAACTACCAAATAAAAATACAAACATCTAATACTCAGACCTGTTCTTTTAGTCGGATAAAAAGTATATATTCTCCTGTCACTAAAATTCTAACGTAATGCCATCTAATAAACAAAGGTCAGTAATTTGCAGCAATTTGGAAAACAAAACCCTGCTGTTGTCGGTCATCCAATAAACAAAGACCAGTAATTAACACTCATCCAGTGAATAAAACCCTACAGTTATCGGTCATCCAATAAACAAAGACCAGTAATTAACACTCATCCAGTGAATAAAGCCCTACAGTTTTCGGTCATCCAATAAACAAAGACCAGTAATTAGCAGTCATCCAGTGAATAAAGCCCTACAGTTGTCGGTCATCCAATAAACAAAGGCCAGTAATTAACATTCATCCAGTAAATAAAAACCTACAGTTGTCGATTATCTAATAAACAAAGACCAGTAATTAGCAGTCATCCAGTGAATAAAACCCTACAGATGTCGGTCATCCAATAAACAAAGATCAGTAATTAGCAGTCATCCAGTGAATAAAGCCCTACAGTTGTCGGTCATCCAATAAACAAAGGCCAGTAATTAACATTCATCCAGTAAATAAAAGCCTACAGTTGTCGATTATCTAATAAACAAAGACCAGTAATTAGCAGTCATCCAGTGAATAAAACCCTACAGATGTCGGTCATCCAATAAACAAAGGCCAGTAATTAACACTCATCCAGTAAATAAAACCCTACAGTTGTCGGTCATCCAATAAACAAAGAACGGTAATTAACAGTCATCCAGTGAATAAAGCCCTACTAGTTGTCGGTCATCCAATAAACAAAGAACAGTAATTAACATTCATCCAGTAAATAAAACCTACAGTTGTCGGTCATCCAATAAACAAAGAACAGTAATTAACATTCATCCAGTAAATAAAACCTACAGTTGTCGATTATCTAATAAACAAGGACCACTAATTAGCAGTCATCCAGTGAATAAAACCCTACAGTTGTCGGTCATCCAATAAACAAAGAACGGTAATTAGCAGTCATCCAGTGAATAAAGCCCTACAGATGTCGGTCATCCAATAAACAAACACCAGTAATTAGCAGTCATCCAGCGATAAAGACGCTACATTAGACGGTCACCCAAAGCAGAAGAATCTACAGCTATAGAACATTCAGTAAAACAACTGTACAACCTTTTAACCGTTCAACAAACAAACAATCAAACTGTATAACTATTTGTCATCCAATAGGTAAACCTCTTGGGCTGTTGGTCATCGAATAAAAAACTGTAAAGTTATTGGTCACCTCGCACAAATATTTGCCAATATCGGTCATACTTCCTTTTCATCAAGAGAATATTGTTAGAAATACTATGTAGTAAGCATGTACCGACAAATTTAATGTTAAAAAATACATATATGTAATATGCATGCAGCTCAACTATTTCTTATGCTTGTGCGAATAACGTTCTAATAGCTATAATACTATTTTTAGCATAGTTTCATTTCCGCAGTTGAACAATGTTTATGGTATTACTAGTTAAGTGTGGGTGTATTTCTTGGAATTGTCATCGTAGTCTATCTGGAATTTTGGCCAATAGGGAAACTTTATACATTTCTAATATTTTCTTCCTAAGAAACTGAATCGGTGAGTGGCCATTGGAAGACGAAAGATAAGGAGAAACTGTTTTTATCATTCATTTTATCTGTTGTCAAAAGGTATAACTTAATTCTGAGCTACTTTAAAAATTCGCTATTCATAACATTACACCCTATTCTTTAACATTAGTGAGTGAAACAAAGAGCAAATCATTGTATACTGTATCTCTCTCTCATGTTTTTTCTGCTCTGTTACACCCTGGATGCATAGGGTTATTATTTACACCTGTGTAGCGTACACGTGCAGCACAGTATGATCAGTTGATTAGCTTTGTGTGGAAACGAAACCATACATTTTCTAATTTAGTTGTGTTTGTTTGTTTGTTTTGGATTTGGCGCAAAGCTACACCAGGGCTATTTGCGCTAGCCTTCCCTAATTTAACAGTGTAAGACTAGAGGGAAGGCAGCTAGTCATCATCACCCACCGCCAACTGTTGGACTACTTTTTTACCAACGAATAATGGGATTGACCGTTACATTATAACGCCCCCCGCTGCTGAAATGAAGAGCATGTTTAGTGAGGCGGGGATTCGAACCCGTGACCCTCAGATTACGAGTCGAGCGTTTTAGCTACCTGGCCATACTGGGCCAATTTAGTTGTGAAACATTTTAATTAGTTTTAGTTTTGATTTCATTAACTTATTTATTGTTCTCATTTTTCTCTTCAATTTTTATTAACTAAAACACACCGGTCAGGATACAATATTTTAGTTGACCTCGAACCGTTAATGAAATGATATAGTGTGTTCCAGAACTTCCACTTTGTTCGTTTTTCGGTGGGAGTACTAGACTGAATACACATTCATCGTTTTGATTTAGATTTCTTTAATCAAGAAATCATTGATTTAGGTCTGTTTGCCATTGTGTTAAATAATATATCTCTACCAATAGGATTTTGCGTATTCCAATAGCTGATCGTGAAGTCAAGATGTTCCGTAATATGGGAAAGTAGGGTCTCGTGGGGGTGCTATTCGAGTGTATTGGTCAAATATCACTATTCCGCCAAATATGGACCCGGCATGGCAAGGCAGTTAAGGCACTCGACTCATAATCTGAGGAGCGCGGGTTCGTATCTCGGTCATACCAAACATGCTCGCCCTTTTAGCCGTGGTGACGTTATAATGTGACGCTTAATCCCACTATTCGTTGGTAAAAGAGTAGCCCAACAGTTGGCGGTGGGTCTTGATGACTAGCTGCCTTCCATCTAGTCTTACACTGCTAAATTAGAGACGGTTAGCTCGAATAAACCTCGTGTAACTTTGCGCGAAATTCAAAACAAACCAAAGCGTCAAATAAGAGTTGGCGGAGGATAGCAGCCGCCTTATGTTTAGTCTATCATCTCAAACATGGGGACACTTATATCTGCAGGTATAACACGATGTATCTTTGCGTGAAATTCTGTAAAAAACAAACATTGTATCACTCTACCAGTAAAGACGGAGCAAAGAAAATTCGAAACACTTTCTCACAGCTCCCCCCAGCGGTACGTCTGTGGACTTACTCCAAAATAAACAAAAAAAAGTACTTTACGAAGTGTTCTTTACGTTTCGGCTTAAAATGTTGACTAATAATAATATATAAGTTTAGAAATGTTTTGGGACACGTCGAGCCTGTTAAGAGAACTTTGCCATTGTAAGTAAAAAAAATCGTGTCCCTTTATTTACACAATGGACAACTGTGAACAAACTACAACAATACAGATCTGAGGCTAGTGGTGAGTGGGTGAAACACTTAAGTAATATAAACGTGTTTGTTTTAACCTGCTAATTACCAGAAAGCTACAAGCTTAATTTGAAAGTAAGATAAGCTTCGTGAAACATACTCAGTGCAATGTGACACTGTCCTTCCGGTATTGATTTGAAACTATGATTACTCTAAATATAGGCGTAGAAAGCTACAGTTAATTATTTATATTTCCTACATTGAGGATAAACATTCAGTACAGATTTACATACGGTTTATTTACATATCCTAAAACACTGAAACTAGGCCTAATTTTAGTTCCTTTCTATTTCTTTGTTGTAACTTTCGTATTAATGTAATATTTAAGTCATGTCTAAGTTTCATCAGGTCAAAAGGACCTTTCTCTCTAAAGATGATATAAAACCTGGTCAGTCAACTAAGATATTTTATGGATATTTCATTATATTATTGTATTTCACTATAAACATTTTTTCTTGTTATTAATATAAATAATGTTTTTATTTACATAAATAAACTTAATATACACATATTAGAAAACGATAAATGAAGTAACTATTCTATGAACAAACAAATTTGTTCGATTTATTAAAAAGCATTCATAAAAAACGCTATTTCTGAAGCACAGTTACATAAATAAGTTAAACAGCATGTTGTAGTAACACTCTTTATCTTTGAATTCACAGTTACATAAATAAGTTAAACAGTATGTTGTAGTGCCATTATTTATTATTAAAGTCACAGTTACATAAATAAGTTAAACAGCATGTTGTAGTGCCACTATTTATTATTAAAGTTACAGTTACATAAATAAGTTAAACAGTATGTTGTACTGGCACTCTTTACCCTTGAGGTCACAGCTACATAAATAAGTCAAACAGTTTGTTGTAGTGACATTCTTTATCTTCGAAGTCACAGTTACATAAATAACTTGAATAGTGTATTGTGCTGGCACTCATCTTAAAGGCACAGCTACATGAATAAATTAAGTATTATACTGTACTGGCAGTCTTTATCTTTGAAGTCACAATTACATAAGTAAGTTAAACAGGATACTGTAGTGGCGCTCTGTATCTTTGAAGTCACAGCTACATAAATAAGTTGTCACAGAGATGCTACGATAGTTTCTTTTTACTAGAGAAGAGATTACCTCCAAGTTATTTGCTACTGAGAGAGAATACAATTACTTTCTCCTAGATAGAATACCCGTCAACTTATTTGCTACTAAAGATCATACCCACCAAGTTTCTTGCTATTACAAGAGAAAATACTCTCAAAGTTATTTGCTACTAAAGAGATAATACCCATCAACTTAGTGGCTACTAGACAGAATAACCATCAAGTTACTTGTTACTAGAGAAAATACCCGTCAACTTTCTTCCTACTAGAAATAATATCTACAAGTTACTTGCTACTATAAGAGAGAATACCCACCAAGTTACTTGCTAGTAAAGAGCATATCCACCAAGTTACTTGATACTACAAGAAAGAATACTTATCGGGTTAGTTTCTAGTAAAAGAGGGAATACCCACCACGTTAGTTGCTACTAGAATAGAGAATACCCGTCAAGCTATTTGCTACAAGAGAAAATACCCACCAAGTTACTTGCTACTAAAACAGAGCATACCCACAAAGTTACTTGCGACTACAGAGAATACCCACCTAGTTACTTACTATTGCAAGAGAGAATACCCTCCTTGTCATTTGCAACTAGAAAATAGGCCATCCACCGTGTAACTTGAGGCCATCCACCGTGTAACTTGAGGCCATCCACCGTATAACTTGAGGCCATCCACCGTGTAACTTGCTACTCGAAAAGACGCTACACACCAAGTTACTTGCTACGAGAAGAAAGGGTTCCCTCCGAGCGACTTTTTGATGACCATCAAACTCTATGATGCGTGAGATACTTAAGGTTTTGACTGATTGAACGTGAAGTGAGTGAGATGTGCATTCCGGATCGTGAGAGGAAGTGATATATCGTGAGAAGAAGTGATATATCGTGAGAATTGACGTCTGTGAAGTAAACCTCTTTTAACTACAAAAAATAAACTTTGTTTTCTTGCTTGCTATTGAGTTATTACATAATATAAAACTAAAGTTGATTTTCTTCGAAATTTAAAATTACAAGTTCGCAAAGCTAATGTTTTCACGTGACATATTTCGTATAAAAATTATAAATCTCACGTGAGATTTATGTGCTTTATCGTTCACATAACCGGACGTCTACGTAAAGCTATGACAAATCTTATTGGTTCAGTTACTGGCAAGTCCTTTTAGTTCAGTAATATTATTTGATCTTATCAGAACGGTAACCACAACTCGTTCATCCTAAAGAAGTAATCGCGAACATCCATTCATCTGTTCGTCTGATAAAAATAACTGTTTATGAAGTAATTATTATACCAATTATTTAACATGCGTTAAAAGCGATACTAAGTTCAATCAATTTACGAGAGTGTGGTTTATGTGTTTATTTGATCTCACACAGCGTAGCTACACTTATCAGAGATGCCTAACCTATCTCCAACCCAGTTCCACATTCACTTCCATAGTTCTTATCGATCAGGGCCTGGCATGGCCAAGTGGGTTAAGGCGTTCGCCTGTAATCTGAGGGTCGCGGGTTCGAATCCCCATCGCAACAAAACAAGCTCGCCCTATCAGCCATGGGGGCGTTTAATATGACGGCCAATCCCACTATTCGTTGGTAAAAGAGTAGCCCAAGAGTTGGCCGTGGGTGATGATGACTAGCTGCCTTTCCTTTTGTCTTACATTGCTAATTTAGGGACGGCTAGCGCAGATAGCCCTGGAGCAGCTTTACGCGAAATTCCAAATAAAACAAACTTAGCGATTATGACACTTGGTGTTTCAGCCTAGTGATTTGAACATAACATGCTAAGTTCATTGATATGCTGCTACCGAGGTTTTTATTCCTCGAGGAACCTAACCAAATCACATTACCATCTTGACAAATTATCAGTGATTTTGTTAGGTTAAAATGTAAAGGCAAATGCCTCAAGTAACCTGACAAACATCGGTAATACATGGCCAAAATAATAAAGTGGTTATTTCAAGTAAGTCGTCACAGTGACGGCTTCTTTTAATGTGCAAAAATCATTAAGATGGATCGACAAATAAGACACAGCGTAACTATAACAAAGTTTCAGACACCTACTGACACCTACTATGTCAGACCTAAAAGGAGGTGGTGGAAATATATTCCCTGAGAAAGGAGTAAATGCCATTAATTCAAATTTCCTTTCACAATAGTGTAACATATTCCGTTATATTATCAACTGTTTTTTTCAGCATTAAAAATACTGATAGAATACCAGATACTTATATAAACATTTCAGGGTTAATAGTCAGCTGGCATTCAGATATCTTACTAACCTCAATATTAAAGGTGTGTCTCTTTCTGATGTACCGAGAGGTAATTGTTACAGCATGAAAAAAATGTAAATTTATACAGTATAACATAAGTGTGACTTTTGTTAACCTGAAGATGACCTAAGAAGGTCGAAACGTTGTTCTGTTCTTTATTTTGGTAAAAGTGTCAATATCCATACCAGTGGTCTTGAGATACAAAAGTGTGACCTCTTACAACATGAGAAAAGTACGAGTTGTTGCAACATTAGAGATGTGTGAGCTGTTACAACGTGACAGTGTTGTTAGTTGTTACAACATGACGGAAGTGAGAATTATTACAACGTGACAGTATTGTTAGTTGTTACAACATGACGGAAGTGTGAGCTGTTACAACGTGACAGTATTGTTAGTTGTTACAACATGACGGAAGTGAGAATTATTACAACGTGACAGTATTGTTAGTTGTTACAACATTAGAGATGTGTGAGCTGTTACAACGTGACAGTGTTGTTAGTTGTTACAACATGACGGAAGTGAGAGTTATTACAACGTGACACTATTGTTAGTTGTTATAACATGACGGAAGTGTGAGCTGTTACAACGTGACAGTATTGTTAGTTGTTATAACATGACGGAAGTGCGAGTTATTACAACGTGACAGTATTGTTAGTTGTTACAACATGAAAGAAGTGTGAGCATGACAGAAATATAAGTTGTTACAACATGAGAGAACTATGAGCATGACACAATGTTATCTATTAGTTCTTAGTCCGGGTTAAATTATTCACTTTCGTCACTCTTGTAAGTGTTTGTGTTTTCTTATAGCAAAGCCATATCGGGCTATCTGCTGTGTTCACCGAGAGGAATCGAACCCCTGATTTGTAAATCCGTAGACTTACCGATGTACCAATGGAGACCCTTCACTCTTTTATCTAGCACGTCTCTTGCTGTTCCTTCCTCATACGCCCAACGTAACTCCGTGAGTAGGTTCATATATCTGCTATCCAGATCTTTTGACATTGTCACGTAACTCTGTGAATAGGTCCACATACCTGCTACTCATAGTTTTTTTAAAATTGTCACGTAACTCCGTGAGTAGGTCCATATACGTAGTACCCTACCAAGATTTTTTAACCCTCCGAGTAACGCACTGCCCTAAATCATTAGGACTGGTTTACATCTTTAACATCTCACACGAGAACAAAACATTTTGATGTTTATTTTTGTTCCACGTATGCCTAATAAATAATTAAATTTTTTCGTGTACACTAACTATTCCTCTTCCAGCGATTCAAACAATTAGCGGTCGATAACTTTCAAGCGACAAGCGTGATTTCTTTTCTTGAGATAAAGTGCTATTTTAAATTGCTACTGGAATGCCGAAATCTCACAAAAATATAAGCAGGGGTTTAAGATTTTCTGGGTTTTTTTTTCTTCGCGGAAGCATTCACATTCCATTCTGCTAACAGTTCTCATCACTCACGCGCTCGAGTTTCAACCGTAGGCATTGCAATAATAAATAATATATCTCATTAGTAAATATGCATGTTTCTGATAATGAGATATATTATTTGGTATCAAAATACTACATATGTTATATGTGCTATGCCCACCAAGGGTGTCGAAACCCGGATTCCAGCTGTGCCACTGGGAGATATGACGTACTTAAATCATTTTCACCACGCGGCAGAGCCAAATGAAACTTTAAATGAATGACGTGTTACAGATATTAAAAAAAAAAACAATCAGTGGGTTTATTAAAGGCATATTAAGGTGAGTTGCCCGACAATGATGGGTCGTGTATGTCCTAATTGTTAGCGTGCGTATATTATGAATCCGAGGGTCCAAGTCACGCGTCCCGTTTCAGCGAAGTCACGTCGCTCGACGTTTTGAGACCGTCTATAATTTACAAGATTGATTGGAAAATCCCACTGTTCACTTATAGACGAGTTGACTGTGAGTACTGCCGACTAGCTGTCTATTAGCTCAAAATTACGGAACGCTATACGCATATTTCGTCTGGTTGTGTCCTAATAGCCGTAAATGTTCGTAATTACACAGTGGAAGATTTGTTAATCTTTCAATAAAACATAATCGTCATCTAGCTGATTTTTTTAATTTCAGAAGATTGATTCACGATAAGGAAAATCATCGGATCCAACATTGAGTGGAAATACATCTTTCACTCACAAGACAATAAGTGTTTCAAGATGTGCATTCAGCGAAAAATGAAGCGAGGAGAATCGAACCCCGTACTTTAGCGTCGTACGTCCGTAAACTTATCACTGCCCACGTGGGATACATTGGGTGTCAGTGATCTCACAGGGAGTCATTACCTTAAAAATAAAAAATAAAACACCAACTCAATCAATCAATCGTCAGTGGACAACAACGTCAACAGTCTCACGTGTAGTGATAAATGTTTGACAAGTTTGTTTGTTTGTTTGTTTTGAATTTCGCGCAAAGCTACACGACGGCTATCTGTGCTAACCATCCCTAATTTAGCAGTGAAAGACTAGAGGTGAGAGAGCTAGACATCACCACCCACCGCCAACTCTTGGGCTAATCTTTAACCAATGAATAGAAGGATTGACCGTCGCATTATTACGCGCCCAAGGCTGAAAAGACGAGGATATTTGGCGTGACGGGGATTCGAAACCTCGACCCTAATATTACGCATCCCCTAATCACCTGGCCACGCCGCACATATCTGACAAGAGAACCTAGCAATCCAAACAGACGGAGATTAGTTGTTCAGTACAGATCCGTGGATGTACAACACGATGTACTGGAAACCTACTATGGAAAAGGAGATACCCTGGAACCCTCTTTTTCGTTTTCTTCTTGCATCTCCTGATGCCAACCTTCCTCATAGGAAGCGCACCTTTTTTTTTCTTTTCTGTTATCCCGGTCGCACCAAACATGCTCGCCCTTGCAGCCGTGGAGACTATATAATGTGATGGTCAATCCCACTATTCGTTGGTAAAAGAGTAGCCCAAGAGTTGGCTGCGCGAAAACTTTCTATCACGGATGTTTATGGCTCAAAGAAAAAAAAATACTGCCACATTCTTGGCAAGCTTACTCGCAGTGCATCGTATATTAAGGTGTAGAAACATAAGCGAACTACTAAAGTTTTGCTGTTGCGTTTTAACGCATTAAACAAGATATAACCTGGAAATCATCTTCCACGCTCAGCATGACCAGGTGAATTAAGGCGTTCGACCTGTAATCTGAGGGTCGCGGGTTCGAATCCCCATCGCACCAAACATGCTCGCCCTTACAGCCGTGGGGGCATTATAATGTGACGGTCAATCCCACTATTCGTTGGTTAAAGAGTAGCCCAAGAGTTCTCTCTGGGTGGTGATTACTAGCTGCCTTCCCTCTAGTCTTACACTGCTAAATTAGGGACGGTTAGCGCAGTAGCTTTGCGCGAAATTTAAAATAACAATTCTTTTCTTTCCTTCACAGTCCTCACTTGAAACGTGGTCTTTCTCGCTTCCAACCCAATGCTTTTAATTCCATTTTAACATACTGAAAAAAAAAACAAATTCCACTGCAATTGCTTTCTGACAAATGAAGTAGCCGATAACTTTAGAACGTTAATATGAACCAATCACGCGCATCGTCCTTACGGTTGGGAGAAATTTACAGCCCGTTATTCTTAACTTTAGAATTCTGTTTCTGTCAAAATCACCCTAACATGGCACTACGCACCGTACATCTATATATGAGGACAACCAACAGCCACCGATATATTTATCTCTCTATTTCACCGTTTCCACTGTAAAAGGAGCAGGAACACCGCTGCTTATAACTTCAAATATTATTGAATCTTAACTGTTGTTCGATATCGTACAAGGACGCTTGTTTCTTCATACGACGTAATACACCGAAGTAAATACTAAACACATTAAAACTGAAACAGATTTCTGTTTTTATTATACAATCTTCATACCATTAACAACATTTTGTTCTTCTTTTTTTCTAATTGTATAATTCCGCAACACATCGTTAGGTGGCGCTGGCAGGAGACGGACGGTATTTTTTTGTTCCACCTCTCTATATCAGTATAAATCTGTGAAACTCTTAAATCTGCATTTTTATAAGTATTATAATAACGAGTTGAATAAAATGGAAATTGAAAAAAATTATGAAATTCTAAAATATCAGAAATCATGTGATGTATATATATATATTTTGTATATATAAATATTGTATGTATATATATATATATTATGTGTATGTATATATAAATATTGTATGTATATATATATATATATATTATGTGTATGTATATATTATGTATATATAAATATGTATGTATATATATATATGTATGTATGTATATTATGTATATATAAATATTGTATGTATATATATATATATTATGTGTATGTATATATTGTGTATATATAAATATTGTATGTATATATATATATATTATGTGTATGTATATATTGTGTATATATAAATATTGTATGTATATATATATATATATTATGTGTATGTATTATATACTGTGTATATATAAATATTGTACGTATATATATATATATTATGCGTATATATATATTGTGCATATATAAATATTGTATGTATATATATATATATTATGTGTATGTATATATAAATATTGTATGTATATATATATATATTATTATGTGTATGTATATATTGTGTATATATAAATATTGTATGTATATATATATATATTATGTGTATGTATATATTGTGTATATATAAATATTGTATGTATATATATATATATTATGTGTATGTATATATTGTGTATATATAAATATTGTATGTATATATACTAATCTCATTTTTACAATACGGTGTGTTCACTGAGTAACATATATATCCATATACAACGTCAAACATAACCGATGAGAATTCGGTTTGTTGACTGAGTGACGTATACGTCTGTGTTTAGTATTAAACACATCCAATACGAGTACGGTGTGTTGTTTGAAATGTATTAAATTCACCGTGAATACTGCAACAACAAAAAAAGAAGTGAGTTATGCGAAGACAATAAAACATTACCACCCCGTGTAGATAGATCATTATAAGTAAGTCAACTTACCGGAGATAGACCAACGTCTAGAAAAGTCGGATTACGAGTTTTGATGTGAGAATGAACTCTCTTCAACATTCTAAACCTCTTACTACCCCACGACGGCTGCATGAAACAATGTTTAGGGTAGAATAAATTGTTCTCAGCTCGGAGGTCATCTGGCTACTCCCTCATCTTCCATTTTCAACCAAAGATTTGAAACGGCAGTGAAATCGCTCTGGATTCGAGACTACTCTCCAGGGTAAGACATTTAGGGATAAGTCATGTACACTACATACTAGTCACGGAAACCTGCTTTATTTTACGTCAACAAACAGACCAGCAAAATAACTTTTTTAAACTCTTGACGGAAGAAGCGATGTTAAGTTTACGAAACCTGAACTAATAAACCAGCTATAAACGATAAAGCGCGTGCCCGTCGATAGCTCACAACTACGGAATGGAAAGTCAACGCGTTCTCATCGAAGCTGGTGTTGGTCGAGTCTGACAAGAAACGACAGCTGTGATTGGTGTGCAGGTTAAGACGGGCGTTTTGTGCGAAAGCTTTGTGAAAAGGCTGGCTGGTCATGAACCACAACAATAATAATAATAGTTCCAAGGACTTTACAAAAGGTTGAGGTTTTAGGCTTCAGAACATTGTTCATCTTCAATATATTGAAAGATTACATTATTTCTGAATTTTCGCACAAAACTACGTTAGTAATTTTGCAGTGATAGACTAGAGAGAAGATGGCTAGTTAACAACACCCACCGCCAACCCTTGGACTACTCTAATCGAATAGAGGGATTTGACCATCGCTTTTATAACGTACCCGCTGCACCAAAGTGCATAGCGCTCTACCCAATGGTTGTTGGGATATTCAAACTATAACAAGATGGAAAATAAAATACAACATGGGACAACAATTTAGTGCTAATTTAGTAACTATTTACAACATGTGACAACAATTCAGTGCTAATTTAGTACCTCTTTACAACATGGGACAACAATTCAGTGCTGATGTAGTACCTCTTACAACATGGGACAAACAGTGCTAATTTAGACAACAACAATTCAGTGTAGTTCCTCTTTACAACATAAGTGCTGATGTAGTACCTCTTTACAACATGGGACAACAATTCAGTGCTAATGTAGTACCTCTTTACATGGGACATCAGTGCTAATGTAGTACCTCTTTACAACAACAGTTCAGTGCTAATGTAGTACCTCTTTACAACATGGGGCGACAGTTCAGTACTAATGGTACTTCTTTACAACATGGAACAACAATTCAGTGCTAATGTAGTACCTCTTACAACATGGGACAACAATTCATGGTACCTCTTTACAACATGGGACAACAATTCAGTGCTAATGTAGTACCTCTTTACAACATGGGACAACAATTCAGTGCTAATGTAGTACCTCTTTACAACATGGGACAACAATTCAGTGCTAATGTAGTACCTCTTTACAACATGGAGCGACAGTTCAGTGCTAATGTAGTACCTCTTTACAACATGGGGCGACAGTTCAGTACTAATGTAGTACTTCTTTACAACATGTGACAACAATTCAGTGCTAATGTAGTACCTCTTTACAACATGGGACAACAATTCAGTGCTAATGTAGTACCTCTTTACAACATGGGACAACAATTCAGTGCTAATGTAGTACTTCTTTACAACATGGGACAACAATTCAGTGCTAATTTAGTACATCTTTACAACATGGGACAACAATTCAGTGCTAATGTAGTACCTCTTTACAACATGGGACAACAATTCAGTGCTAATGTAGTACCTCTTTACAACATGGGACAACAATTCAGTGCTAATGTAGTACCTCTTTACAACATGGGGACAGCTCAGTGCTAATGTAGTTAAAACATGGGACAACAATTCAGTGCTAATGTAGTACCTCTTACAACATGGGTAGTGCTAATGTAGTACCTCTTTACAACATGGGACAACAATTCAGCGCTAATGTAGTACTTCTTTACAACATGGGACAACAATTCAGTGCTAATGTAGTACCTCTTTACAACATGGGGCGACAGTTCAGTACTAATGTAGTACTTCTTTACAACATGTGACAACAATTCAGTGCTGATGTAGTACTTCTTTACAACATAAGACAACAATTCAGTGCTAATTTAGTACCTCTTTACAACATGGGGCAACAATTCAGTGCTAATGTAGTACTTCTTTACAACATGGGACAACAATTCAGTGCTAATTTAGTACCTCTTTACAACATGGGGCAACAATTCAGTGCTAATGTAGTACTTCTTTACAACATGGGACAACAATTCAGTGCTAATTTAGTACCTCTTTACAACATGGGGCAACAATTCAGTGCTAATGTAGTACTTCTTTACAACATGGGACAACAATTCAGTGCTAATTTAGTACCTCTTTACGACATGGGGCAACAATTCAGTGCTAATGTAGTACTTCTTTACAACATGGGAGAACAATTCAGTGCTAATTTAGTACATCTTTACAACATGGGACAACAATTCAGTGCTAATGTAGTACCTCTTTACACATGGTGCAACAATTCAGTGCTAATGCCGGCCTTAATTCACTGAGCAACATCAGCACTCGACTGGCGGAATAAAGAGACATTCTGTCGATGTCATCAAAAGTTGGTAATATATGGACTTGCTATATTTAGCTTATTTGTATCATCAGCATTATGGAAATAAATCAATAGAGGTCGCTTCTTTTCGAAGATATGCTTAAAGTTTCCTCATGGTAGTTGTCTGTAATTTTAGTTATATCACTGTAAAACAGACTGTTATTGTTTATTGAAATCACAGTTTTTAACTGACAGCTAGTATTAAAGAATACTATCTTATATCTTAAAGATAATTTCTAATTACCAGTGTCTCACTTCAAAGAAGAAAGGTCTACCTGATTTTTTCATGACAGAGTACAGGAGTTTTGACTGTTAAGGTGTTTTGGCTTGTTTGGAATTACGCAAAAAGCTACACAAGTGATTATCTGTGCTCTGCCCAACACGGGAATCGAAATCTGGTTTCTTGCAGTGTGAGTCTACGGACATACCGCTGTACAGCTGGAATATGTTGTGTTCTAGACCAATTTTTTGAAGAAATATATATTTCTCATTAACCGAAACTTTCCCTGGCTTACAAGAAACTATTATTAAATCAGTAAAGAACTTCTTTACTATTTTTCTCTATCCTTCCTGAATTTATTTATATATCGAACATCCTTTTAGAAGAAAAAAACACTGATTTATTTATTTTATTTTGAGTTTCGTGCAAAGCTACACGAGGGCTGTCTGCGCTAGCCATCCCTAATTTAGCAGTGTAATACTAGAGGGAAGGCAGATAGTCATCACTACCCACTGCCAACTATTGGGCTACTCTTTTACCAACGAATATTGGGATTGATCGCACTTTATAATACCCCCACAGCTGAAAAGGCGAACATGTTTGATATGATGAGGATTCGAACCCGTTGCCCTCAGATTACGAGTCGAACGCCTTAACTCACCTGGCCATGCCGAGCCTACTGGTTTGTCATGATCAGTCTTGCGAATTTGTATACACCTGAAGGCCCGGCATGGCCAGGTGATCAAGACGCTCGACTCGTATTCTGAGGGTCACGGGTTCTAATCCCCGTCACACCAAACATGCTCGCCCTTTCAGCCGTGGGTGCCGTTATAACGTCACGGTTAATCCCGCTATTCGTTAGTAAAAGAGTAGCCCAAGAATTGTCAGTAGGTGGTGATAACTTGCTGTCTTTTCTCTAGTAAGTACTAAATTAGAAACGACTAGCGCATATAGCCCTCGTGCAGTTTTGCGCAAAATTCAAAAACCAAAAGTTGTTTACATCTCTTATTATTCATCTCCAGTGATTGATATCTTTCTTCAAAATCTTAATGTTCGAAAGAAAATTAAAATAAGGCTAAAACGATTTAAGAAAAACACCTGTAACTTGTGTTTAAAGTATTGAAGTCGCGGTAAAGCTAGTTTCTTTTTGTCGTTGTGATGTTGTTGTTTTTTTCAAACGAAACTTACTAATATATCTGACGATCTTCGATTATTGAAAAGATTCTGTTAAATAAACAAAATGTCAAAGAAATAATTACGTCTTTAAAGCAGATAAACACGTCGCTAAAAAACTATCTCTAAACCAATCAACATGTGCTTAATCTCACGTGGATCATGGATGTGCAGTCAGAATGAGATATCTCGTCGACTTAATTCTCAGCAAGTTCTTTAAAACCTTGTCAAAAAGCGGATTATGTAAGGTAACACAGAATACAGCTATAACAGTATCCCGCTGTATGTTAGAAGTGTACGGCTCGGTACCCTCGAAAGCAGCTAAACTACGTTCCAAGAAAATCGTTTCAAAATGTTTCCGTTCAACAGCATGTAACAAGAAACAAATTTTGAAAGATAAATAAAAATACTACACGGGCACGTGAGCTTGTAATAAAAATGAAGACAGACCGACGAAGTTAGGACTCAACTAGCTAAAAAAAATTTATTCATTTTAATCGAAGCGATGAACGAAATGGAATTGGTATTAATATTTTAAGCATGAGCGGTATATTTTGTTTGTTTAAAGTTAAGCCCAAAGCTACACAATCGCCTATCTGCGCTCACACCACCACGGATACCGAAACCCGGTTTATAGCGTTGTACCACTGGGACAGGAACTAAACTCCCTTGAAAGCGTCTCTTGTCAAATCGATAACGTGTTCGTTTCTTATATCCCAGCTGTCTTTTACACCTTTAACCCTTCGAGTGGCTAAGTGCTAAGCCTTTAAGTTTATAACACCGAAAACGAATTTTCGATACTCATGATGAACATAACACAGACATATAGTTTTGAACTTCACAATAAACAAACAAAATTACACCTTTAAAAATGTTTAATATTTATTTAAAAAATTCTTATCAAGAAAGTCAAATTACTACACGAATCGCTCGACATTTGACAGAAATATACAAGTCTTCTTACAATTACACTATGCAGGACGCGAGCGTTCCACAGTGTTCAGGCCTTACAAACGGTTTATGTCCGAAGCTGAAACATTTAACGTCAAAGTTGAGTTTGAGGACCACACGGGTTTCCGCATTATGATCTTCGTGTTAGGAATTCGATATCAGTAAATACGAATGTAAGTATTCAGTTTAATCACCTTGTTTAGTGAAGGATTTTGGCCCATACTCAGAGAACAGTCACAATTCGATGGCTTTCGATACAAAACACGTCGTGAGCAGAGCAACAAAAATAGTACAATGTGTAGGTTGAAGAGAGACTTGTGCACTGCTACCCTCTAATTAGTAATACTGTTGCTAGGTGCAATAACTAAACGTATACTATTACTAGGTACGTGTACTAAATCTATACGAATCCTAGGTGTAGCTACAACTAAACACATACTGACTATAGATAAAGACAATAATATACTGTTGCTACGCGCATGTACTAAATCTACGGTCTGGCATAGCCAGGTGGTTAGGGCGCTCGACTCGTAATCTGAGGGTCACGGTTTCGAAGAGCCGTCACATTAAAAATGCTAGTTCTACCACCCATGGCGGGGTTATAATGTGTAAATCAATCCCACTATTCGTCAGTAAAAAAGTAACCCAAGAACTGGCGGTGGGTGGTGATAACTAGTCTTACATTGCTGAATTACGGACGGCTAGAACAGGCAGCCCTCGTGTAGTGTTGAGCAAAATTAAAAAAACAAACTGACTAAATCTGTGCTGTTAGAAGGTGCTGGCACTAAATATATACTGTTACTGGGTGCTAGTACTAAACTTATATTGTTATTAGATGCTGGTACTAAATATATACAGTTACTGGGTACTAGTACTAAACTTATATCATTACTAGGTGCTGATACTAAGTCTATGCTGTTACTAGGTGCTGGTACTATGTACTCTGTCTAGTACTATTATTAGGTGCTAGTACTAAGTCAAAACTTTTACTAGGTGCTTGGTAGTAAGTATATACTATTACTATGTGCTGGTGCTAAACTTATACTGTTACTAGGTGCTGATACCAATTCTATATTGTTATTTGGTGCTGGTACTAAGTCTATACTGTTACTAGGTGCTGATAGTAAGTATACACTGTTACTAGGTGCTGATAGTAAGTATATAATGTTACTAGGTGCTGATAGTAAGTATATACTGTTACTAGGTGCTGATAGTAAGTATATACTGTTACTAGGTGCTGATAGTAAGTGTATACTGTTACTAGGTGCTGATACTAGTAACACTAGTTACTAAATATGTACTATTAATAATTCCTGATACTAAGTCTATACTGTTAGTATGTCTGGTACTAAGTCTATACTGCTACTAGGTGCTGATACTAAATATATAATGTTACTGGGTGCTGATACTGACTAAACTTATATTGTTACTAGGTGCTAATACTAAGTCTATGCTGTTACTAAATATGTACTGTTACTAGGTGCTGAATCTAAGTCTATACTGTTAGAAGGTGCTGATACTAAATATATACTGTTACTGAGTGCTGGTACTGACTACACTTATACTCTTACTAGGTGCTGATAGTAAGTATATACTGTTACTAGGTCCTGATAGTAAGTATATACTCTTACTAGGCCCTGATAGTAAGTATATACTGTTACTAGGTGCTGATAGTAAGTACATAATGTTACTAGGTGCTGATAGTAAGTATATACTGTTACTAGGTGCTGATAGTAAGTATATACCTGTTACTAGTTGCTGATAGTAAGTATATAATGTTACTAGGCACCGATAGTAAGTATATACCGTTACTAGGTGCCCATAGTAAGTATATACTGTTACCAGGCGCCGATACTAAGTATATACCGTTACTAGGCGCTGAAAGCAAGTATACACCGTTACTAGGTGCTGATAGTAAGTATATAACGTTACTAGGTGCCGATAGCAAGTATATACCGTTACCAGGTGCCGATAGTAAGTATATAATGTTACTAGGTGCCGATAGTAAGTATATACCGTTACCACGCGCCGATAAGTATATACCGTTACTAGGTGCCGATAGTAAGTATATAACGTTACTAGGTGCCGATAGTAAGTATATACTGTTACCAGGTGCCGATAGTAAATATATAACGTTACCAGGTGCCGGTCCTAAGCATACCGTTAATAGGTGCCGATACTAAGTATATACCGTCACCAGGCGCCGATAGCAAGTATATAATGTTACTAGGTGCCGATAGTAAGCATATACCGTTACCAGGTGCCGATAGCAAGCATATAATGTTACTAGGCGCGGATAGTAAGTATATACCGTTACCAGGCGCCGATAGTAAATATATACTGTTACTAGGTGTTGATAGTAATTATATAATGTTACTAGGGGCTGATAGTAAGTATATATTGTTACCAGGTGCTGATAGTAATTATATACTGTTACTAGGTGCTGATAGTAAGTATATAATGTTACTAGGGGCTGATAGTAAGTATATATTGTTACTAGGTGCTGATAGTAATTATATACTATTATAGGTGCTGATAGTAAGTGTATACTGTTACTAGGTGCTGATAGTAAGTATATACTGTTACTAGGTGCTGATAGTAAGTATATAATGTTACTAGGGGCTGATAGTAAGTATATATTGTTACTAGGTGCTGATAGTAATTATATACTGTTACTAGGTGCTGATAGTAAGTATATAATGTTACTATGTGCTGATAGTAAGTATATACTATTATAGGTGCTGATAGTAAGTGTATACTGTTACTAGGTGCTGATAGTAAGTATATACTGTTACTTGGTGCTGGAACTAAGTCTATACTGTTAGTAGGTGCTAGTAATAAGTCTATACTGTTACTGGGTGCTGGTACTAATTTTATACTGGTACTAGGTGATGATACTAAACGTATAATATTACTAGGTGCTGATACTAAGTCTATGCTAATACTAGGTGTTGGTACTAAACTTATACTGTTGCTATGTGGTGATACTAAATATATACTGTTACTTGGTAATGATACTAAGTCTATACTGTTACTAGGTGCTGGTACTAAGTCTATATCATTACTATGTTCTGGTACTAAACTTATAATGTTACTAGGTGTTGATACCAATTATATATTGTTACTTGGTGCTGGTACTAAACTTATACTGTTACTAAGTGCTGGTACTAAGTCTATACTGTTACTAGATGCTGATAGTAAGTATATACTGTTACTAGGTGCTGATAGTAAGTATATAATGTTACAAGGGACTGATAGTAAGTATATACTATTACTAGGTGCTGATAGTAAGTGTATACTGTCACTAGTTGCTGATACTAAGTATATAATGTTACTAGGTGCCGATAGTAAGTATATACTGTTACTAGGTGCTGATAGTAAGTACATACTGTTACTAGGTGCTGATAGAAAGTACATAATGTTACTAGGTGCTGATAGTAAGTATATACTGTTACTAGGTGCTGATAGTAAGTATATAATGTTACTACGTGCTGACACTAAGTCTATACTGTTACTTGGTGCTGGAACTAAATATATATTGTTACTAGGTGCTGATAGTAAGTATATAATGTTAGTAGATGCTGATACTAAGTCTATACTGTTACTAGGTGCTGATAGTAAGTATATACTGTTACTAGGTGCTGATACTAAGTATATAATGTTACTAGGTGCTGATAGTAAGTATATACTGTTACTAGGTGCTGATAGTAAGTACATACTGTTACTAGGTGCTGATAGAAAGTATATAATGTTACTAGGTGCTGATAGTATGTATATACTGTTACTTAGTGCTGGAACTAAATATACACTGTTACTAAGTGCTGATAGTAAGTATATACTGTTACTAGGTGCTCATACTAAGTATATACTGTTACTAGATGCTGATACTAAGTCTATACTGTTACTAGGTGCTGGTACTATGTACTCTGTCTAGTACTATTATTAGGTGCTAGTACTAAGTCTATACGATTATTAGGTGTTCGTACTAAGTCAAAACTTTTACTAGGTGCTTGGTACTAAGTCTATACTATTACTATGTGCTGGTGCTAAACTTATACTGTTACTAGGTGTTGAGGCCAATTCTATATTGTTACTTGGTGCTGGTACTAAACTTATACTGTTACTAGGTGCTGGTACTAAGTCTATACTGTTACTAGGTGCTGATAGTAAGTTTATACTGTTACTAGGTGCTGATAGTAAGTATATACTGTTACTAGGTGCTGATAGTAAGTATATACTGTTACTAGATGCTGATAGTAAGTATATACTGTTACTAGATGCTGATACCAAGTATATACCGTTACTAGGTGCTGGTACTATGTACCTGTCTAGTACTATTATTAGGTGCTTGGTACCAAGTTTATACTATTACTATGTGCTGGTGCTAAACTTATACCTGTTACCAGGTGCTGGTACTAAGTCTATACCGTTACCAGGTGCCGATAGTAAGTTTATACCGTTACTAGGTGCTGATAGTAAGTATATACTGTTACTAGGTGCTGATACTAGTTATATAATGTTACTAGGTGCTGATAGTAAGTATATACTGTTTCTAGGTGTTGATAGTAAGTAAATGTTACTATGTGCTGATAGTAAGTGTATACCGTTACTAGGCGCTGATACCAATTATATAATGTTACTAGGTGCCGATAGTAAGTATATACTGTTTCTAGGTGCTGATAGTAAGTATATACCGTTACTAGGTGCCGATAGTAAGCATATACCGTTACCAGGTGCTGATAGTAAATATATACTGTTACCAGGTGCTGATAGTAAGCATATACCGTTACTAGATGCCGATAGTAAGTATATAATGTTACCAGGTGCTGACACCAAGTCTATACCGTTACCAGGCGCTGGAACCAAACATATACCGTTACTAGGCGCTGATAGTAAGTATATAATGTTACTAGATGCCGATACTAAGTCTATACCGTTACCAGGTGCCGATAGTAAGCATATACTGTTACCAGGTGCTGATAGTAAGTATATACCGTTACCAGGTGCTGATAGTAAGTATATACTGTTACTAGGTGCCGATAGTAAGTATATACTGTTAATAGGCGCCGATAGTAAGTATATTCTGTTACTAGGTGCTGATAGTAAGTATATACTGTTACTAGGCGCCGATAGTAAGCATATAATGTTACCAGGTGCTGATAGTAAGTATATAATGTTAATAGGTGCTTATAGTGAGTATATACTGTTACTAGGTGCTGATAGTAAGTATATTCTGTTACCAGGTGCCGATAGTAAGTATATACCGTTAATAGGTGCTGATAGTAAGTATATTCTGTTACTAGGTGCTGATAGTAAGTATATACCGTTACCAGGTGCCGATAGTAAGTATATATTGTTACTAGGTGCTGATAGTAAGTATATACCGTTACCAGGTGCTGATAGTAAGTATATACTGTTACCAGGTGCTGATAGTAAGTATATACCGTTACTAAGTGCTGATAGTAAGTATATACTGTTCCTAGGTGCTGGTTCTAAATATATACCGTTACTAGGTCCTGATAGTAAGTCTATACTGTTACTAGGTGCTGGTTCTAAGTATATACCGTTACTAGGTCCTGATAGTAAGTATATACTGTTCCTAGGTGCTGATAGTAAGTATATACCGTTACCAGGTGCTGATAGTAAGTATATAATGTTACTAGGTGCTGATAGTAAGTATATACTGTTCCTAGGTGCTGGTTCTAAATATATACCGTTACTAGGTCCTGATAGTAAGTCTATACTGTTACTAGGTGCTGGTTCTAAGTATATACTGTTACTAGGTCCTGATAGTAAGTATATACTGTTCTAGGTGCTGATAGTAAGTATATACTGTTACTAGGTGCTGATAGTAAGTATATAATGTTACTAGGTGCTGATAGTAAGTATATACTGTTCCTAGGTGCTGGTTCTAAATATATACCGTTACTAGGTCCTGATAGTAAGTCTATACTGTTACTAGGTGCTGGTTCTAAGTATATACCTGTTACTAGGTCCTGATAGTAAGTATATACCGTTCCTAGGTGCTGATAGTAAGTATATACCGTTACTAGGTGCCGATAGTAAGTATATAATGTTACTAGGTGCTGATAGTAAGTATATACTGTTACCAGGTGCTGATAGTGAGTATATACCGTTACCAGGTGCTGATAGTAAGCATATACCGTTACTAGGCGCTGATAGTAAATATATACCGTTACTAGGTGCCGATAGTAAGTATATACCGTTACCAGGTGCTGATAGTAAGTATATACTGTTACCAGGCGCTGGTTCTAAGTATATACCGTTACTAGGTGCCGATAGTAAGTATATACCGTTACTAGGTGCCGATAGTAAGTGTATACCGTTACCAGGCGCTGATAGTAAGTGTATACCGTTACCAGGTGCCGATAGCAAGTATATACCGTTACTAGGCGCCGATAGCAAGTGTATACCGTTACCAGGCGCCGATAGTAAGTATATACCGTTACTAGGCGCGGATAGTAAACATATAACGTTACCAGGCGCTGGTTCTAAGTATATACCGTTAATAGGTGCCGATACCAAGCATATACCGTTACTAGGTGCCGATAGCAAGTATACCGTTACTAGGCGCTTATAGTAAGTGTATACCGTTACCAGGTGCCGATAGTAAGCGTATACCGTTACTAGGTGCCGATAGTAAACATATACCGTTACTAGGTGCCGATAGTAAGCATATACCGTTACCAGGCGCCGATAGTAAGTGTATACCGTTACTAGGCGCTGATAGTAAGTATATACCGTTACTAGGTGCTGATAGTAAATATATAATGTTACCAGGTGCTGGTTTTAAGCATATACCGTTAATAGGTGCCGATACTAAGCATACACCGTTACCAGGTGCTGATAGTAAGTATATACCGTTACTAGGTGCCGATAGTAAGTGTATACCGTTACTAGGTGCTGATAGTAAGTGTATACCTGTTACTAGGTGCTGATAGTAGTATATATACCGTTACCAGGTGCCGATAGTAAGCATATATACTGTTACTAGGTGCCGATAGTAAGTATATACTGTTACTAGGTGCTGGTACTAAGTATATACCGTTACCAGGTGCTAGTACTAAGTCCATAATGTTACTAGGTGCTGACACTAAGTCTATACTGTTACTTGGTGCTGGTACTAAGTATATACTGTCACTAGGTGCTGATAGTAAGTATATACTGTTACTAGGTGCTGATAGTAAGTCTATGCTGTTACTAAATATGTACTGTTACTAGGTGCTGAATCTAAGTCTATACTGTTAGAAGGTGCTGATACTAAATATATACTGTTACTGAGTGCTGGTACTGACTACACTTATACTCTTACTAGGTGCTGATAGTAAGTATATACTGTTACTAGGTCCTGATAGTAAGTATATACTCTTACTAGGCCCTGATAGTAAGTATATACTGTTACTAGGTGCTGATAGTAAGTACATAATGTTACTAGGTGCTGATAGTAAGTATATACTGTTACTAGGTGCTGATAGTAAGTATATACTGTTACTAGTTGCTGATAGTTAGTATATAATGTTACTAGGTACTGATAGTAAGTATATACTGTTACTAGGTGCTCATACTAAGTCTATACTGTTACTAGGTGCTGATACTAAGTCTATACTGTTACTAGGTGCTGAAAGTAAGTATATACTGTTACTAGGTGCTGATAGTAAGTATATAATGTTACTAGGTGCTGATAGTAAGTATATACTGTTACTAGGTGCTGATAGTAAGTATATAATGTTACTAGGTGCTGATAGTAAGTATATACTGTTACTACGTGCTGATAATAAGTACATACTGTTACTAGGTGCTGATAGTAAGTATATAATGTTACTAGGTGCTGATAGTAAGTATATACTGTTACTAGGTGCTGATAGTAAATATATAATGTTACTAGGTGCTGGTTCTAAGTATATACTGTTAATAGGTGCCGATACTAAGTATATACTGTTACCAGGTGCTGATAGTAAGTATATAATGTTACTAGGTGCTGATAGTAAGTATATACTGTTACTAGGTGCTGATAGTAAGTATATAATGTTACTAGGTGCGGATAGTAAGTATATACTGTTACTAGGTGCTGATAGTAAATATATACTGTTACTAGGTGTTGATAGTAAGTATATAATGTTACTAGGGGCTGATAGTAAGTATATATTGTTACCAGGTGCTGATAGTAATTATATACTGTTACTAGGTGCTGATAGTAAGTATATAATGTTACTATGTGCCGATAGCAAGCAAGTATATACCATTATAGGTGCTGATAGTAAGTATATACCGTTACCAGGTGCTGATAGTAAGTATATACTGTTACTAGGTGCTGATAGTAAGTATATAATGTTACTAGGGGCTGATAGTAAGTATATATTGTTACTAGGTGCTGATAGTAATTATATACTGTTACTAGGTGCTGATAGTAAGTATATAATGTTACTATGTGCTGATAGTAAGTATATACTATTATAGGTGCTGATAGTAAGTGTATACTGTTACTAGGTGCTGATAGTAAGTATATACTGTTACTTGGTGCTGGAACTAAGTCTATACTGTTAGTAGGTGCTAGTAATAAGTCTATACTGTTACTGGGTGCTGGTACTAATTTTATACTGGTACTAGGTGATGATACTAAACGTATAATGTTACTAGGTGCTGATACTAAGTCTATGCTAATACTAGGTGTTGGTACTAAACTTATACTGTTGTTATGTGGTGATACTAAATATATACTGTTACTTGGTAATGATACTAAGTCTATACTGTTACTAGGTGCTGGTACTAAGTCTATATCATTACTATGTTCTGGTACTAAACTTATAGTGTTACTAGGTGTTGATACCAATTATATATTGTTACTTGGTGCTGGTACTAAACTTATACTGTTACTAAGTGCTGGTACTAAGTCTATACTGTTACTAGATGCTGATAGTAAGTATATACTGTTACTAGGTGCTGATAGTAAGTATATAATGTTACAAGGGACTGATAGTAAGTATATACTATTACTAGGTGCTGATAGTAAGTGTATACTGTCACTAGTTGCTGATACTAAGTATATAATGTTACTAGGTGCCGATAGTAAGTATATACTGTTACTAGGTGCTGATAGTAAGTACATACTTTTACTAGGTGCTGATAGAAAGTACATAATGTTACTAGGTGCTGATAGTAAGTATATACTGTTACTTAGTGCTGGAACTAAATATACACTGTTACTAAGTGCTGATAGTAAGTAAATAATGTTACTAGATGCTGATACTAAGTATATAATGTTACTAGGTGCTGGTACTAATTTTATACTGGTACTAGGTGATGGTACTAAACGTATACTGTTACTAGGTGCTGGTGCTGAACTTATACTGTTACTAGGTGCTGGTGCTGAACTTATACTGTTACTAGGTGCTGATACTAAGTCTATGCTAATACTAGGTGCTGGTACTAATCTTATACTGTTGCTATGTGGTGATACTAAATATATACTGTTACTTGGTATTGATACTAAGTCTATACTGTTACTAGGTGCTGGTACTATGTACTCTGTCTAGTACTATTATTAGGTGCTAGTACTAAGTCTATACCGTTATTAAGTGTTCGTACTAAGTCAAAACTTTTACTAGGTGCTTGGTACTAAGTCTATACTATTACTATGTGCTGGTACTAAATTTATACTGTTACTAGGTGCTGATACCAAATCTATATTGTTACTTGGTACTGGTACTAAACTTATACTGTTACTAGGTGCTGGTACTAAGTCTATACTGTTACTAGGTGCTGATAGTAAGTATATACTGTTAATAGGTGCTGATAGTAAGCATATAATGTTACTAGGTGCTGATAGTAAGTATATACTGTTACTAGGTGCTGATAGTAAGTGTATACTGTTACTAGGTGCTGATACTAATTATATAATGTTACCAGGTGCTGATAGTAAGTATATAATGTTACTAGGTGCTGATAGTAAGTATATACTGTTACTAGGTGCTGATAGTAAGTGTATACTGTTACTAGGTGCTGATAGTAAGTATATACTGTTACTAGGTGCTGATAGTAAGTATATACTGTTACTAGGTGCTGATAGTAAGTATATAATGTTACTACGTGCTGACACTAAGTCTATACTGTTACTTGGTGCTGGAACCAAATATATATTGTTACTAGGTGCTGATAGTAAGTATATAATGTTAGTAGATGCTGATACTAAGTCTATACTGTTACTAGGTGCTGATAGTAAGTATATACTGTTACTAGGTGCTGATACTAAGTATATAATGTTACTAGGTGCTGATAGTAAGTATATACTGTTACTAGGTGCTGATAGTAAGTACATACTGTTACTAGGTGCTGATAGAAAGTATATAATGTTACTAGGTGCTGATAGTATGTATATACTGTTACTAGTGCTGGAACTAAATATACACTGTTAGTAAGTGCTGATAGTAAGTATATACTGTTACTAGGTGCTCATACTAAGTATATACTGTTACTAGATGCTGATACTAAGTCTATACTGTTACTAGGTGCTGGTACTATGTACTCTGTCTAGTACTATTATTAGGTGCTAGTACTAAGTCTATACGATTATTAGGTGTTCGTACTAAGTCAAAACTTTTACTAGGTGCTTGGTACTAAGTCTATACTATTACTATGTGCTGGTGCTAAACTTATACTGTTACTAGGTGTTGAGGCCAATTCTATATTGTTACTTGGTGCTGGTACTAAACTTATACTGTTACTAGGTGCTGGTACTAAGTCTATACTGTTACTAGGTGCTGATAGTAAGTTTATACTGTTACTAGGTGCTGATAGTAAGTATATACTGTTACTAGGTGCTGATAGTAAGTATATACTGTTACTAGATGCTGATAGTAAGAATATACTGTTACTAGATGCTGATACTAAGTCTATACTGTTACTAGGTGCTGGTACTATGTACTCTGTCTAGTACTATTATTAGGTGCTTGGTACTAAGTTTATACTATTACTATGTGCTGGTGCTAAACTTATACTGTTACTAGGTGCTGGTACTAAGTCTATACTGTTACTAGGTGCTGATAGTAAGTTTATACTGTTACTAGGTGCTGATAGTAAGTATATACTGTTACTAGGTGCTGATACTAGTTATATAATGTTACTAGGTGCTGATAGTAAGTATATACTGTTTCTAGGTGTTGATAGTAAGTAAATGTTACTAGGTGCTGATAGTAAGTATATACTGTACTGTGCTGATAGTAAGTATATACTGTTACTAGGTGCTGATAGTAAATATATAATGTTACTAGGTGCTGATAGTAAGTGTATACTGTTACTAGGTGCTGATACTAATTATATAATGTTACTAGGTGCTGATAGTAAGTATATACTGTTTCTAGGTGTTGATAGTAAGTATATACTGTTACTAGGTGCTGATAGTAAGTATATACTGTTACTAGGTGCTGATAGTAAATATATACTGTTACTAGGTGCTGATAGTAAGTATATACTGTTACTAGATGCTTATAGTAAGTATATAATGTTACTAGGTGCTGACACTAAGTCTATACTGTTACTTGGTGCTGGAACTAAATATATACTGTTACTAGGTGCTGATAGTAAGTATATAATGTTACTAGATGCTGATACTAAGTCTATACTGTTACTAGGTGCTGATAGTAAGTATATACTGTTACTAGGTGCTGATAGTAAGTATATACTGTTACTAGGTGCTGATAGTAAGTATATTCTGTTACTAGGTGCTGATAGTAAGTATATACTGTTAATAGGTGCTGATAGTAAGTATATTCTGTTACTAGGTGCTGATAGTAAGTATATACTGTTACTAGGTGCTGATAGTAAGCATATAATGTTACTAGGTGCTGATAGTAAGTATATATTGTTACTAGGTGCTGATAGTAAGTATATACTGTTACTAGGTGCTGATAGTAAGTATATACTGTTACTAAGTGCTGATAGTAAGTATATACTGTTCCTAGGTGCTGGTTCTAAATATATACTGTTACTAGGTCCTGATAGTAAGTCTATACTGTTACTAGGTGCTGGTTCTAAGTATATACTGTTACTAGGTCCTGATAGTAAGTATATACTGTTCCTAGGTGCTGATAGTAAGTATATACGGTTACTAGGTGCTGATAGTAAGTATATAATGTTACTAGGTGCTGATAGTAAGTATATACTGTTCCTAGGTGCTGGTTCTAAATATATACTGTTACTAGGTCCTGATAGTAAGTCTATACTGTTACGAGGTGCTGGTTCTAAGTATATACTGTTACTAGGTCCTGATAGTAAGTATATACTGTTCCTAGGTGCTGATAGTAAGTATATACTGTTACTAGGTGCTGATAGTAAGTATATAATGTTACTAGGTGCTGATAGTAAGTATATACTGTTCCTAGGTGCTGGTTCTAAATATATACTGTTACTAGGTCCTGATAGTAAGTCTATACTGTTACTAGGTGCTGGTTCTAAGTATATACTGTTACTAGGTCCTGATAGTAAGTATATACTGTTCCTAGGTGCTGATAGTAAGTATATACTGTTACTAGGTGCTGATAGTAAGTATATAATGTTACTAGGTGCTGATAGTAAGTATATACTGTTACTAGGTGCTGATAGTGAGTATATACTGTTACTAGGTGCTGATAGTAAGTATATACTGTTACTAGGTGCTGATAGTAAATATATACTGTTACTAGGTGCTGATAGTAAGTATATACTGTTACTAGGTGCTGATAGTAAGTGTATACTGTTACTAGGTGCTGGTTCTAAGTATATAATGTTACTAGGTGCTGATAGTAAGTATATACTGTTACTAGGTGCTGATAGTAAGTGTATACTGTTACTAGGTGCTGATAGTAAGTATATACTGTTACTAGGTGCTGATAGTAAGTATATACTGTTACTAGGTGCTGATAGTAAGTGTATACTGTTACTAGGTGCTGATAGTAAGTATATACTGTTACTAGGTGCTGATAGTAAATATATAATGTTACTAGGTGCTGGTTCTAAGTATATACTGTTAATAGGTGCCGATACTAAGTATATACTGTTACTAGGTGCTGATAGTAAGTATATACTGTTACTAGGTGCTGATAGTAAGTGTATACTGTTACTAGGTGCTGATAGTAAGTATATACTGTTACTAGGTGCTGATAGTAAATATATACTGTTACTAGGTGCTGATAGTAAGTATATACTGTTACTAGGTGCTGATAGTAAGTGTATACTGTTACTAGGTGCTGATAGTAAGTATATACTGTTACTAGGTGCTGATAGTAAATATATAATGTTACTAGGTGCTGGTTCTAAGTATATACTGTTAATAGGTGCCGATACTAAGTATATACTGTTACTAGGTGCTGATAGTAAGTATATACTGTTACTAGGTGCTGATAGTAAGTGTATACTGTTACTAGGTGCTGATAGTAAGTGTATACTGTTACTAGGTGCTGATAGTAAATATATACTGTTACTAGGTGCTGATAGTAAGTATATACTGTTACTAGGTGCTGATAGTAAGTATATACTGTTACTAGGTGCTGGTACTAAGTATATACTGTTACTAGGTGCTAGTACTAAGTTTATAATGTTACTAGGTGCTGACACTAAGTCTATACTGTTACGTGGTGCTGGTACTAAGTATATACTGTCACTAGGTGCTGATAGTAAGTATATACTGTTACTAGGTGCTGATAGTAAGTATATACCGTTACTAGGTGCCGATAGTAAGTATATACTGTTACTAGGTGCTGATAGTAAGTATATACTGTTACTAGGTGCTGATAGTAAGTATATACCTGTTACTAGGTGCTGATAGTAAGTATATACTGTTACTAGGTGCTGATAGTAAGTATATACTGTTACTAGGTGCTGATAGTAAGTATATACTGTTACTAGGTGCTGATAGTAAGTATATACTGTTACTAGGTGCTGATAGTAAGTATATAGTAAGTATATATTGTTACTAGGTGCCGATAGTAAGTATATACTGTTACTAGGTGCTGATAGTAAGTATATACTGTTACTAGGTGCTGATAGTAAGTATATACCGTTACTAGGTGCTGATAGTAAGTATATACTGTTACTAGGTGCTGATAGCAAGTATATACTGTTACTAGGTGCTGATAGTAAGTATATACTGTTACTAGGTGCCGATAGTAAGTATATACTGTTACTAGGTGCTGATAGTAAGTATATAATGTTACTAGGTGCTGATAGTAAGTATATACTGTTACTAGGTGCTGATAGTAAGTATATACTGTTACTAGGTGCTGATAGTAAGTATATACTGTTACTAGGTGCTGATAGTAAGTATATACTGTTACTAGGTGCTGATAGTAAGTATATACCGTTACTAGGTGCTGATAGTAAGTATATACTGTTACTAGGTGCTGATAGTAAGTATATACCGTTACCAGGTGCCGATAGTAAGTATATACTGTTACTAGGTGCTGGTTCCTAAGTATATACTGTTACTAGGTGCTATAGTAAGTAGCAATATATACTGTTACTAGGTGCTGATAGTAAGTATATAATGTTACTAGGTGCTTTGATAGTAAAGCATATACTGTTACTAGGTGCTGATAGTAAGTATATACTGTTACTAGGTGCTGATAGTAAGTATATACTGTTACTAGGTGCTGATAGTAAGTATATACTGTTACTAGGTGCTGATAGTAAGTATATACTGTTACTAGGTGCTGATAGTAAGTATATACTGTTACTAGGTGCTGATAGTAAGTATATACTGTTACTAGGTGCTGATAGTAAGTATATACTGTTAGTAGGTGCTGGTTCTAAGTATATATTGTTACTAAGTGCTTATAGTAAGTATATATTGTTACTAGGTGCTGATAGTAAGTATATAATGTTACTAGGTGCTGATAGTAAGTATATACTGTTACTAGGTGCTGATAGTAAGTATATACTGTTACTAGGTGCTGATAGTAAGTATATACTGTTACTAGGTGCTGATAGCAAGTATATACTGTTACTAGGTGCCGATAGTAAGTATATACTGTTACTAGGTGCTGATAGTAAGTATATACCTGTTACTAGGTGCCGATAGTAAGTATATACTGTTAGTAGGTGCTGGTTCTCAGTATATACTGTTACTAGGTGCTGATAGTAAGTATATACTGTTACTAGGTGCTGATAGTAAGTATATACTGTTACTAGGTGCTGGTAGTAAGTATATACTGTTACTAGGTGCTGATAGTAAGTATATATTGTTACTAGGTGCTGATAGTAAGTATACACTGTTACTAAGTGCTTATAGTAAGTATATATTGTTACTAGGTGCTGATAGTAAGTATATACTGTTACTAGGTGCTGATAGTAAGTATATACTGTTACTAGGTGCTGATAGTAAGTATATACTGTTACTAGGTGCTGATAGTAAGTATATACTGTTACTAGGCGCCGATAGTAAGTATATACTGTTACTAGGTGCTGATAGTAAGTATATACTGTTACTAGGTGCTGATAGTAAGTATATACTGTTACTAGGTGCTGGTAGTAAGTATATACTGTTACTAGGTGCTGATAGTAAGTATATACTGTTACTAGGTGCTGATAGTAAGTACATACTGTTACTAGGTGCTGATAGTAAGTATATAATGTTACTAGGTGCTGGTAGTAAGTATATAATGTTACTAGGTGCTGATAGTAAGTACATAATGTTACTAGGTGCTGGTAGTAAGTATATAATGTTACTAGGTGCTGATAGTAAGTATATACTGTTACTAGGTGCTGATAGTAAGTATATACTGTTATAGATGCCGATAGTAAGTATATACTGTTACCAGGTGCCGTCGTAGTAAGTATATACTGTTACTAGGTGCCGATACTAAGTATATACTGTTACCAGGTGCTGATAGTAAGCATATACTGTTACCAGGCGCCGATAGTAAAGTATATAACGTTACTAGGTGCTGGTAGTAAGCATATAACGTTACTAGGTGCCGATAGTAAGTACACAATGTTACTAGGTGCTGGTAGTAAGTATATAATGTTACTAGGTGCTGATAGTAAGTATATACTGTTACTAGGTGCTGATAGTAAGTATATACTGTTACTAGATGCTGATAGTAAGTATATACTGTTACTAGGTGCTGATAGTAAGTATATACTGTTACTAGGTGCCGATACTAAGTATATACTGTTACTAGGTGCTGATAGTAAGTATATACTGTTACTAGGTGCTGATAGTAAGTATATACTGTTACTAGGTGCTGATAGTAAGTATATACTGTTACTAGGGACTGATAGTAAGTATATACTGTTACTAGGTGCTGATAGTAAGTATATACTGTTACTAGGTGCTGATAGTAAGTATATATTGTTACTAGGTGCTGATAGTAAGTATATATTGTTACTAGGTGCTGATAGTAAGTATATATTGTTACTAGGTGCTGATAGTAAGTATATACTGTTACTAGGTGCTGATAGTAAGTATATACTGTTACTAGGTGCTAGTACTAAGTCTATAATGTTACTAGGTGCTGACACTAAGTCTATACTGTTACTTGGTGCTGGTACTAAGTATATACTGTCACTAGGTGCTGATAGTAAGTATATACTGTTACTAGGTGCTGATAGTAAGTCTATGCTGTTACTAAATATGTACTGTTACTAGGTGCTGAATCTAAGTCTATACTGTTAGAAGGTGCTGATACTAAATATATACTGTTACTGAGTGCTGGTACTGACTACACTTATACTCTTACTAGGTGCTGATAGTAAGTATATACTGTTACTAGGTCCTGATAGTAAGTATATACTCTTACTAGGCCCTGATAGTAAGTATATACTGTTACTAGGTGCTGATAGTAAGTACATAATGTTACTAGGTGCTGATAGTAAGTATATACTGTTACTAGGTGCTGATAGTAAGTATATACTGTTACTAGGTGCTGATAGTAAGTATATACTGTTACTAGGTGCTGATAGTAAGTATATACTGTTACTAGGGACTGATAGTAAGTATATACTGTTACTAGGTGCTGATAGTAAGTATATACTGTTACCAGGTGCTGATAGTAAGTATATATTGTTACTAGGTGCTGATAGTAAGTATATATTGTTACTAGGTGCTGATAGTAAGTATATATTGTTACTAGGTGCTGATAGTAAGTATATACTGTTACTAGGGACTGATAGTAAGTATATACTGTTACTAGGTGCTGATAGTAAGTATATACTGTTACTAGGTGCTGATAGTAAGTATATATTGTTACTAGGTGCTGATAGTAAGTATATATTGTTACTAGGTGCTGATAGTAAGTATATACTGTTAGTAGGTGCTGATAGTAAGTATATACTGTTAGTAGGTGCTGGTTCTAAGTATATACTGTTACTAGGTGCTGGTTCTCAGTCTTTAGTATTGTCAAAGCTTGTTTTCCTCAATATCTCTGGAAGGTTTATGTATCTGATTTTTGTTCCGATAAATTGAAATAAAAACCTATATACTCATTTAACACTATAACTTGATAAGTTTTTTGTGAAATCGTATTTGTTCGATTTACATAAAGTATTTCAACTTTCTACTTGGTAGAACAAAGACTTCCAGACTCCTTTTTAAAAAACAAGACCAAAACAAGTCGTTTATTATCTATTACGATTTGTTACCGATACCCACATTATTTTAACTTGTAAATGCTTACCACATGAAAGACAACCAATCACCAGCATCCTATCATCTACGCTAATGGACTGACTGACCCACTTATAACGCACTCGCCCAGCAGTGATAGAGTGATATATCTATGGTCTTAAAAAGCTAGAAATCGGAATTCGATACCTGTCGTGGGCAAAGCACAGATAGCCTTTTGCGTAGCTTTATGACTAACTACAAGAACAATCTCTATCACAAGGGGCTAATCCGAGCCCACAACGGCCCGGCATGGCCAAGCGTGTTAAGGCGTGCGACTCGTAATCTGAGGGTCGCGTGTTCGCATCCCCGTCACGCCAAACATGCTCGCCCTTTCAGCCGTGGGGCGTTATAATGTGATGGTCAATCCCATTATTCGTTGGTAAAAGAGCAGCCCAAGAGTTGGCAGTGGGTGGTGATGACTAGCTGCCTTCCCTCCAGTCTTACACTGCTAAATTAGGGACGGCTAGCCCTCGATTAGCTTTGTGCGAAATTCTAAAAACACAAACCAACCGAGCCCACAAAAAAGCATAAAAAAAACAAAACAGGAACTGTTTTGACGAACATAAATATTCAGTTCATCATTCTTTGAGCCCAGTCATAAATCAAGTCTTTTCTCGATATCTTCCTCTTTGTATTCATCGTATTTTTCGGTGTATAAGTCGACCTTTTTTTCCGAAAAAATGGTATGAAAACACCCTGCGTCCTATACATCGAAGGTAAAAAACTTTACGTCTTTCTAGGCGTACCTTAAAGGGGTTTATGGCGAGTAAGCAGTTTTTTTCGTTTCCTCAACGTTTAAAAGTACCAAATCATTTTTTCTTCTTCAAAGTGTGGAAACTGTGATAGAGGCATTTAAAAAATTTGATGTGAACAAAACTGGCTTAGTGAAACTAAACATGATATTGTTTAAGAACAAGTGAAAATAAACTTTCATAACTTGTTTTCAGTGATGCAGAAGAAGGAAGTTTTCATGGTGAATGAACAATGTTTTGATGTAGGTTCATCAAACAACCATATTTTATTTTATTATGGACACTACTTCTAAAGAATAATGAAAGATTTATGCCGATGTTGAACAAATAACGAAATGATAACTGTGAAAAATATTCTTTTTCCTAAAGATAGCCTTGAACATAAGGGTCCGTCTTATACACCGAAAAATACGATAATATACAACTAAGCCTAAACAAGTAACTACTTCGAGAGAGAATTGCTTTAATGATACCCTAATAACTAGCAACTGGAACTGAGATTCCTGGATCCTTTGAGGTATTATATATATCACATTTAGCTAGGAGTAATATTTAGCTTGTAATCAATTCGTTGCCAGAAATGAAATAAAATTCTCAGCTCTCAGTATTAATAATGGAGCGAAAACATCTACTGTTACATTTTACATAGGGTACATTAAAACTAGAAGAAACCAATCTTCTAACACTCTATTGACGAATCTTCATACAGTTATTTGTACGAATAACAATGTTGCTCAAGGCATGCATCACTTTAAAAGGATTGACTTCGTGCAAGGTTGAGAAAATTAAAAAAAAATCCACTGAAGATAAATTATTTTCAACTCATTGCAATTAAGAATTTGTTATAAAGTACAACAGAGGTTTTTTTTATAATGTAGTTTTAGTAAATACATACAATCGTAAACCTATAAAAAATGCACATTTATATTATTTCATTTAAATATCCTGTTCTCACAGCTGCATTTAAAACGAACACACACACACACACAAAAGAGATCCATACACAAGTTTTGCACTAACTCAGTGGTAAATCTGAAGGCTTGTAAAGCTAAAAACCTGGGCACAGCACAGACAGTCCATTGTATAGCTCTGCGCTTAACAATAACTAAACAAACAAAACACGAATTTATGTTTCGTTCGTTTCCTTAGGGCTATGACATGGCCTTTAACAAGCGTTGAATTAGCAAATGGTGGCTATTTTCTTTTTGAATCTAGTGGGTAAGATGGTTCGATATGCAAAAAAAAAACACGTTTACATTAATTAGCATCTCCCGGTGCGTCAGTGACAACTTACGGACTTGCAATGCTAAATTCCGGGGTTCGATTCCCCGCAGTGAACATAGCAGATAGCGCAATATTTAAAATTACTGAAGTTTCAATACTAGTTAATAAATTTTATTACTTTTTATGTTAATAGTTTGTTTGTTTGTTTTGAATTTCACACAAAGCTACACGAGGGCTATCTACGCTAGCCGTCGCTAATTTAGCAGTGTAAGACGAGAGGGAAGACAGCTAGTCGTCACCACCCACTGCCAACTCTTAAGCTACTCTTTTACCAACGAATAGTGGGATTGACCGTCACATTATAACGCCCCCATGGCTGAAAGGGTGAGCATGTTTGGTGCGACCGGGATTCGAACCCGTGATCCTCGGATTACGAGTCGAATGCCTTAACACGCTTGGCCATTTATGTTAATAAGAATTCTTATTATCTTAAACAAGATCACGTGGCATAATGTTTCTTATCTTAAACTAGGTCACGTGGCATAATGTTTCTTATTTTAAACTAGGTCACGTGGCATAATGTTTCTTATCTTAAACTAGGTCACGTGGCATAATGCTTCTTATTTTAAACTAGGTCACGTTGCATAATGTTTCTTATCTTAAACTAGGTCACGTGGCATAATGTTTCTCAAACTTTTTAAGTCCTTCTCCACTTTTTCTCTATAGTTCACTTTACCCACACAAAAAAGTTCAATTCATTTAAACCAATATATATATACATATGCAGCCATTGCTGAAAATAATAAATATAGCTTTACAAAATGGCAGACGAAACGTTTTCCTGACACATCTTAAGCCCCTCCCCTCAGAGGCATGTTCCATAGTTTGAGAACTACTGATATAACAAACCCAAACAAAGTGTGCCTTGTCACAATTAAACCAGTTCATTGTGAACTACCTGTCCATTCAGGAGAAGTAACCCTAATACATCATTGTGTTCACTTTAGCGAATAATAACAAGACCTCAGCTTGGTTGCAGTCATATGTTAATAACTTTTTCTTGGTTGTTGCGCTAAGATGGTTGATGGTTGTTTTGA
This sequence comes from Tachypleus tridentatus, assembly GCF_004210375.1. Lineage (NCBI taxonomy): Eukaryota > Metazoa > Arthropoda > Merostomata > Xiphosura > Limulidae > Tachypleus > Tachypleus tridentatus. The sequence goes on from NC_134835.1 coordinate 20,672,751, forward strand.
ATAACGGATATGTTTGTAAAGGTAAAACTGGACCATCACATTTCGTTTTTTTACGTGTACTTTGCTCAGAGTCATAATTAAAGTTTTCGTATTTTTTTGATTTACAAAATTACGCTTTTTGAATATTTCGTTATCACTAAACACATCTGACTCAGTATTTACCTAAACGATTGTTCCTGAACATGAACACCATATGCATACAATAGGCTAAGTGTGCGGTAAAAAAAAACAACTAAAGAAAAATGGTTTTGGTTTCGATGTTTCCTGTTTTCATCTGTTGACCACAGGACAGATGACCAGTTGGCGAGATTTGCTACTTGAAGCGGCTGCATTTAACCGAATAGCAACACTGACTGTCGTCCTTATAACACAAATACAATGAGAAGCGCGAGTTAAACTCTAAACCCCTGGACATGCTGACCACACTCGAAGCAGTAACGTACTTTCCTTATGACATGGATGTCGGAGCGAATTTGAAAGTGTGTAGGTGAAAATGTTTGGTAGGAGGGTTAAGATATATAGACCTACACGTGCATGTAAATACTAGCAGATATTTCTATGACACAAAAAAGTGGAAGCTGTAGCCCACACTCCAACTCCAGCAACACTGTCTGGGATTAGCACGTGAGAAGTTTCACATTACTTTTTTCACGAAGATTTCAGGGTTAACAATATAATGACAACACTATGGACAGTGTGACACGGTGCAGGGTAAAATTTGACTCAGGACGAGTCGAGCATGGTCAAGTGGTTAACGCGACAAGACCTGGTTTGGATCTGTGAGTCTGCGGTTTGAGTCTCGTTAAAGAAAAGAAAAAAAAAATTGCTTACGCACTTTGGTGTCGTGGGTGTGATACATAAAGTTGTTAGTCAAATGTCACTGTTTGATCAAACGCCATGGTACTGTTTACTTTCGCTCTTATCTATTAATTCAAATGTAGGGACGGCTAGCGCAAATACACCCTGAATAGCTTTGTGCGGATATCGAAAACAAAGTGTTAGAGCGTCGTCAGTACAAAACAAGACATGGCGAAAAACAAAGATTCTTATAGAATCGCGCCCCAGATTTTAACGTTATAAGCCCAGAAACTTACCGCTGTTCCAACCCACACCGAACTTTTATAGGTTTGACAACAGTAAATAATCATAATTCGTAATATCGATATTTTGAAGTCAAGTTGAGCATCTTCGGATTTTCAGAGGTTTTTTTCACACTCTTTTTTATGTTTTCAAGTATTTTCTAAGCTATCTTCAATTAATATTTGAATGGGTGTTATCTAATAGTTAAAATATAGGGCTGTGGATCCGATGGCCCCATTTACAAGACAGTATTTGTTTATTTAGAATTAAGCACAAAGCTACACCATGGGCTATCTGTGCTCTGTCCACCCCAGGTATCGAAATCGTTGTGTCACTGGGAGGCTACCACTATAATAAACATTTCTTTCCTGCCCTAAGTGCGTTATTAGAGTGACAGTCAAATCTCACTATTTGATCAACCTAAAAGTTGACGTGGAGAATGCTGATTACGTGTCTCTCTAATCTACCAGTTTTAAATCAGGATATCCCTTGTAGAGCATTTATCAAGAATATACGAAATAAACAAGTGTGTGTGTGTGATTTCTTATAGCAAAGCTACATTAGGCTATCTGCTGAATCCACCGAGGAGAATCGAGCCCCTGATCTTAGCGTTGTAAATTCGTAGACTTACTGCTGTACCAGCGGAGGATCCGAAAAAACAATCCCATGAAAATACTTCCTCTGTAAAATAGATAATTAAAAAGCTTTTGTTGTACTCTAGAATGAGCTGAGCATTTCCGTTAGAACATACACATTTTTAACCGAATACAAACAGCACTTTAAAAATGAAACTACAGGTCATTTTACTGTATCTTAAATACTAAAAATACTAGTGTATACAATAAATACGATACATTAAAGACTAGTATCATACAATTAAAAAATGTTTCTCTAATAAACAAGACGATTTTATTAGCAGTTATCAAGAATGAAAACTATTACAGTATTGTAGAATATGATTGCATTGGCTTTAAAATACGGATATTAGAAAAACACTGGTATAATGGATGACAGATGAATTTTTTTAGATGTTGTTCAACATAAAAACGACATCGTATAAAAATAAAATGCCAACTCATAACAACTTAATGGAACTTTGCCCCATTTTTGCCCTATTTTTATGCTAAATCCCCCCATCTAAAAAAAACAGGGTACACCAGTAAATCTTAAAGATTTTGTGTGTAGATATGCGTGTGTATATTCGACATTCGTTTCAGATATATATATATTTAACAGATTATCTACCATTGACAATAAATTATATTGAATATTTTGCTTTAAAACATACCTTATATAATCTTTATTATTTAGAAGACACCTGCGGGTTCGAATCCCCGTTGCACCAAACATGCTCGCCCTTTCGGCCGTGGTGGCGTTATAATGTGACGGTCAATCCCATTATTCGTTGGTAAAAGAGTAGCCCAAGAGTTGGCTGTGGGTGGTGATGACTAGCTGCCTTCCCTCTAGTCTTACACTGCTAAATTAGGGATGGTTAGCGCAGAGAGCCCTCGTGTAGCTTTACGCGAAATTCCAAAAAAAACAAATAAACAACAAAAGCGCCTCTTTCCTGGACTGGAAGGTGGCACATTACACGTTTATTCAGCTGTTGAATGTATTTCCTTTTCATTAAACAACTGCTTCGAAAACCTTTTAAAAAGCCTAATGAAACATCAAATTGTCTTTTTGCACCAGAAAGACTTTGAAAACCTTTTAAAATAGTTTAACCAGCTCTTCTTTCACCGGCTATACAGGTTTAATTAGACGACTAAGTGTAATGGAAGTGGTGTCTTACAAGCGAGTGATTAAACATCAGTTATTTTCTAGTTACCGATCTGAAGAAAATTGTCTTTTTAATTATGTTTAGAAAGAAAAACGAACGATGAAACCCTATACGATTACAGACCTGTACATTCAAAGAAAATATACATTTCATGTTACTTTAAGCACTCACTCTTGAAACATAAGGAAAATAACTGATAACTTAGTTCTTGTGAAGAGCTTCTGATATAAAGATTCGATATTAGGACTGTACCACAGACAACGTCGGATTTTAAAAAATTAGAATTATACCATTGACAACGTCGGATTTAAAAAATTAGAATTATACCATTGACAACGTCGTATTAAAACGATTAGGACTGTACCATAGACAACGTTTGATTAAAAACATTGGGACTGTACCACAGACAACGTCGGATTAAAAAAAAATGGAACTATATCACAGACAACGTCGGATTGAAAATATTAGAATTATATCACAGACAACGTCGGATTGAAAATATTAGGACTGTACCATAGACAACGTCGTATTAAAAAGATTAGAATTATATCACAGACCACGTATGATTGAGGGCAAATGAGGGAGAATTTTTTAAAATATTTGTTTGTGTTTTACCACAAGAATCGAATCCCAGACAACCGCTAAACTGAGAGAGGGGTTAGATTTCTAAACTGACAGAAGCACAAACGTTTTCGTATGGATGACTATTCTTCTTCAAGAATGAAGCATGAATAGGGTTGGGTCGTTTTGAATTTTGCACAAAGCCATACGAGAGCTATCTATACTAACTGTCCCTAATTTAGTAGTGATAGACTAGAAGAAAAGGAGCTAATCAACACCACCCACCGCCAACTTTAGGGTTACTCTTATCGAAGAATAGTGAGATTGGCCGTTACTTGATAACTTCCCCACGGCTGAAAAGGCGAGTATGTTTGATGGGATGGAGATTTGAACCAGTGACCATCGGGTTTCGACTTGAACACCCTAAACATCAGACCACGCAATGTAAGAATAGCAGTCAACCATTCAGAAGCTCGAAACTTGAACTGCTGAATGTTATGAGGCCCCGGCATGGCCAGGTGATTGGGGCGCTCTACCCGCAATATAAAGGTTGCGGGTTCAAAGCCCCATCCCACCAAACATTCTCGCCCTTTCAATTGTGAAGACATTTTGTGGGCAAAAGAGCAACTCAAGAGTTGGCGGTGGGTGGTGACGACTAGCTGCGTTCCTTCGTGTCTTTTCACTGCTAAATTTAAGACGGCTCGCCATCGTGTAGCTTTGCACTAAATTCAAAACAAACTGAATGTTATGAAAACCTACTTATGTTTTTAGCAAAGCAACATTGAAATATCTGATGTGTTCATCGCAGCCAATCGAACCCTGAATTTTAGCGGTGTAATTCTGATGATTTACCGCTGTCCCATCAGAGAACTTTTGATACATTAATCCATTAATTTTAAAGTACTGACTTAAGTTCCACGTGTTTAAATAATTTACCCAATTAATTGTAAAGTACTGATTCAAGTGCCATATGTTTAGATACTTTACTCAGTTAATTTTAGAGTACTGATTCAAGTGCCACGTGTTTAGATAATTTACCCAATTAATTGTAAAGCACTACTATACGTTTACGTAATTTACACAATTTTAAACCAGTCTTGATACAAAATGTTGAACGACTCCAACACATGAAGCCTTTTTTTTTCTGGTAAATAAATTTTGTTGTTTGCAAATCAATCAAATATATAAAAGCTTTGACTTTCACAGAGTGGCCACCAGTTTTAACTTTTCTATGACGACAGAGGGCTAGCCCTCACCAACGCTAGGTTTGTTTGTTTGTTTTTTGCACAAAGCTACTCGAGGGCTATCTGTGCTAGCCGTCCCTAATTTAGCAGTGTAAGACTAGAGGGAAGGCAGCTAGTCATCACCACCCACCGCCAACTCTTGGGCTACTCTTTTACCAACGAATAGTGGGATTGACCGTCACATTATAACGCCCCCACGGCTGGGAGGGCGAGCATGTTTGGCGCGACTCGGGCGCGAACCCGCGACCCTCAGAGTACGAAGCGCACGCCTTAACGCGCTAGGCCATGCCAGGCCCAACGCTAGGTAAGCATGCTAAATAAACTTTGATTAACCAAAATCAAACCTTGATATCGCGAAGGGATTAGTCCAAAGTTTGTGAAGAAATGGTGATATTACCATGACAGCCTAACGTTTTAAACAAAAGTCTAGTTTTCGCAGTGTCTATCAGAGATGGTCAAATCGCTTTTCACATTCTAACCGGTATCCTAACAATGTAACTATTTAATACGTTATATAAAATACATCTGAAAACATGAAACACGCAATAACAAAGTGGTTGATAGAAAGGGTTAAATTAATATTTTTCAACAGTTAGTAATTCCGTTTTAATATGAAAACAAATGTATCAATTACTTTTGTCGTGTGCAATATAAGCTATAAAATGGCCATATCGTACCTAAGGTAAAAATAGACATACTCTAAAACAGTCGTCCTGGATTACGTTTATAAATGTTAACAAACACAGCAGAAGTATGGTAGGGTGGCAAATGCGGGTTACATCGAACGTGAGAACTTGTGGTTAGCATTTCTGGATGCGGATCGAAAGGTCCAAAATTTGAGCCTGTGATATACCGCTGAAGAGATTCCACGTTTTCAGCTGCTAAAAGTTCCCCGCTAGTACAACAGTAAGTCTAGGGATTTACAACGCTAAAATCAGGAGTTCGATTCCACTCGGTGGGCTCAGCAGATAGCCCAATGTGATTTTGCTATAAGAAAACACACACACACTCTCTCTTTCCCAAAGTTCAGCCCTCATGTTTTATCAGACTACTCTTGGAAAATGCATACAGACATCTCTGATGAACGAAATGTCGGAATACAACGTTCACAGGTTAATAATAGAATCATCTTTGTAAAGAACGTCTCTCTCTTCAACAGATGTGAAGTATTTTAACATAGATCATAGTGTCAGTTATGGCTTCATAAAAATGTTTTCGTAACTACTTTTAATTACTGAAAACAAAAACAAAAGACCTAATTAAAACATTTAGTTTTCAGAGTAATAACTCACACATATATATATATATATATTATTATTACAAAAACAGGGAACAGAGTTAATTAGCTTGCATCAGCAACTATTCCAATGAAGTTCATTTTCCGGTTAATTTGTGATTAACATCGACCCTAATGAAACTGGTTTATAATTACTTCTCGAAGTTGTAAATTCTGTCGTAACTAAAATAGGAGGATACCTATTTCCTTATTTCTATTTTTGTTAAGCGTAAAATTACGCAAAGCGATATGTGCTCTGCCCACGGCGGGTATCGAAATCCGATTTTAGTGTTATTAGTCCTCAGCCACCGGTGGGAAAGAACAAGATTGTCAAACTTGTATTGTATCGTATCGTATTGTATTGTATTTAATGATATAAATGTTTTCTTCGTCTTCTGTGCATTTACTTTCTAATAGTTTATTCTGAAACGTTTTGAAGACAGTAAATGTGCACTTTTGTTTAACAATTTAACGACATTGCAGCGAAATACTTATTCGTTTCACATCTTTCTCGCAACAGTAGTGTGTTGTCTGTAAGTCAGTCAGTAGACACTAAAGTGGCGTCATATAATAAATGTCTTACGTTTCAGTCTGTACTGCCGTGACGTCAGTAAAACGTGCGCATGCCGTGAATCACGAGAAGATTAGAACACAGCATGACACGTGAACTTGAAAAGCAAGAAATAAAATTATATGTCACTCTTAATTTTGATTCTATGCATTCTTGAAACAGAACATTTTCGGAGAACCTGCGGAAGAATATCTTGCATAATTATATATATATCTAAACCAATCAGAAAATCTTCGACAAATTTGACGTATCATCTCGAAGACTCTTAGCGACTTCTAAATAGAGGCTCGTGGCTCTGAATTTCAGTTGAAAGAGCTTTTTTAGAACTTATTTCATCCAAAAGAAGAAAACAGCTTTATACTTCTAGAACCTGGACATTCAGTTCTACATTCATCAAGAAGGAAATGTTGTACGCTGATTTAAAACACGAACTTTAGTTATGATGACCTAGTTTTTCTATAACTTAATATAATTCTAACTGTAATCCTCTAGCAACGTTTGATTAGTTTTTTGTAAAGATCACGTTAAACTCAAATATCTTTGCTAAATTACAACGATTAAAAAAATATACAAACTGTATGTCTTTTATATAAACTTTCAACTGCCACTAAGATCAAAAAATAAAGGTTATTTCCACTAACCTATTATGCTACACGATTTTAATATGTTAAATTCTCAGCGAATAATTTTATTTTATGGATCGAGCGTGGCCTAACGGTTAGCATGACGTATAAGGACTGAAGGGTCCAAGGTTCGAAACCTGTACTGCTGAACACGTTCCACAGTTTCAACTGTGAACGTATTATGAAGTTTACAATTTAAAATAAAAATCGTGTCACACTCCATGTTGCGACGGGTGTAGCTGGGTGACTGCCTGTCATCAAATTGATCAGTAGTCCAAAATTATTGACCACTATACCTGAACTCTAAGGGTTTCTGACCTAACCATTTAATGTTTCCAGACAATGTTTGTCTGGATAAGAAAAGTAGCATCACATGATCCGGGAAACCTGACACACACATCCTTCCCTGTGAGATCCATAACTTCCGTAAAATACACGTTAGTAGAATATATTTTCCTTTTTTTACGTTTATCTTAACTCAGGTTTCTTTTCCATCATCGTTTTATTGTTCTTGTTTCTTGCACTTAATATAACAGTATAACTCTTTATAAGTTTGTAAGAAACATTGCACAGATAGAAAACAAAATTCTCTCTATCAGTAGAAATAAATATCACACACGTAAGCAGAAGTACAAATTTATGACGCAGGTGAAAACACAAAATATCGAGTTTTAATTTACGTATTACAAAACACAAAGCATAGAAATATGGTTCAACTCACTATGCACTTTTCATTGTACTTCTAAGTGTGTATTTCTAATAGTAGTGTTATAATATAATAAACGTAAACTGTCTAATCGTAAAGTCTAAGTTCGTGTTCAAACAATACTTTGATCAACGTTTGTTAAGAAGTTTAATCTTGAAATCTAAGTTCATGGAATGTTTTCCAAAAGTGTCTTTGTAATAGGAAAACGAAATTCATTATTCTAATTTAGACATTATGTTTATAAATAATTATAAGGTGTCACGTTTCACAATAGATTTCGCTAACTAAAATGTGTCACATTTCGTGTAACTGAATCGAGATGTATTCCACTGAACACACTGATTACTTTCTATAGAGGGCGCTTTATAAAAATTATAATAATTCTTTTTCTTTGTGTTTTTCTCAAAGCAAAGCTACATTAGGTTATCTGCTGAGTCCAGCGAGGAGAATCGAATCCCTGATCTTAGCGTTGTGAATCTGAAGACCTACCGCTGGACCAGCAGGTGACTTTTATTTGTTTCGAAAAGCTGGACAAAGCCCTTATAAAAATAAAAGCTAATTGTTGGCTGATCAGTTCTTAAAAATTAGATATACCTTAATCATACGAGTCTTTTAGTACATGCGTTTAAGATGTTGTTTAGGTTAAAAATTTCCAGTTCTAATTTCTTTAATGTACTAATATTATGATACTCAAAATAGATTGTTCTATCTGATTTCTCCACCGACAGGATCGAACCCCGAAGTTTAGAATTATAAGCAATCAAATTGATTCTGAGCCATCGAAGAGCCTATAAGAAAAACGTGTCAAACGTCACTGAAGGACCTTATTAGAAGATAGAGTTTCATATAACACGCTTATTTCTGCTTGAAATATAGGATACATCTACAACGGCTACAGTAGCTCCCTCTTTTGGAAAATGGGAACATGAATGAGAAATCAATCTTCTTTACCCTCTACACACCTCTTGAATATTCATTAGCAATGCCTCAATACAGTTTAGCTATTATATGCTCCTGAAAGGAGACGTTAAGTATTGTCACTTTGGACACTTTGGTGACTGAGTTATGTAACTTGCTTTCGAAAGTGTTCTTGAAGTGTTCGATAGCGCATATTTCTCAGTTTAAAAGAACGCGAACAAAAGGAAGAAAGGTTAAACAAAATGTGACTGGAATAGGTTTCCGTTTAAGATCTCCTTTAACACCACTGGGCACTTGACTCTCAATCTGAGAGTCGCGAGTTCGAATCCCCGCCACCCCTTCAGTCGTGGGGTGTTATATTGTGACGGTCAGTTCCACTCTTCGTTGGTAAAAGAATAGTCCAAGAGTTGGCGGTCGATGGTGATGACTAGTTGCCTTATCTCTACTATATTAGGCGTGGCTAGCGAAGATAGCCCTCGTGCAGCTTTGCGGGAAATTCAAAACAAGCCAAATCAAACTTTACATCATCGATAACTTAATTATGTTAATAAGATTTAATTCTCCATATTTCACAAAAAATACAAAAGGCTTCGTTTTATTTGAAACAAATAAAAATGTTTCTTTGTTCTTACTCCAGTTGTTTAAAAGCACCGAAGTGTATAACTTACATTGTTGTTGTAAATTGTTTGAAAACGAACCCCTTTAAACGTACTTCCCTGTCAAGCTAGACATGCGTGCATGTTGCCATTTTGTCGCGATGATGAGAAACCCACTTAAAGTACAAATATATCTCAAGACGGCTGATTAGCCTGAAAATGTCCCAAGAAGATCGAAACGCTGTTTTCTACTTTATTTTAATACCCCTATCAGCCATCTTGAGATACACTGTTACCAGTTTTATTTCCTAACCACACACACGTTCGGAAAATACAAACTTATATTCCCGAAAATATTTCTAGACATAGATTAATCAACTACATGTCTCTCTTATCGATTCGCGAAAAGACAAGCCTATTTTGTTACATATATATATTCTGAATCCTATGTTTTAATTTGGTTTGAACTTATAACCCGAAGAAGGTTGGTCAATGTTCTATCGAAACATGTAGCATGTTCAACCATCAATAAAAGTTGTCCTTATGTTTATAAATCGTCACTTATTGCTATATTAACATAATGTGCTTCCATACTCAAGTTATAACGACAGTTATTACTACTACTGCCTCAACAATAATATGTTGTTTGAATGACTAAATATCGTACTGTTCAAAATTTACACAACATGCTGTTTGAATTATTTTGAATTGTGTTATAAGTTATTTGAATTATCGTGTAATTTGTGTTTGAACAACTGAATAATATGTTATGTGTAAGTTCAATGTTTACTTAACTTACTGTTTAAAAGCTGTGTATCGTTCTGTTTGAGCAATAACGTAAAGTGTTGGTTTACAACAGAGTTTCTAAGTTACGTGCACCAATGTAGAGGATTAGATATGTTATATCAAAACGAGTTTAAACATGCAATTCAGAAAGTTATATAACAACAACAGCCGATACAAATTCACGTCGAAGTGGCAGGTATCAAATGTACACTTGAACATTGTTTGGAAATTCTTGGCTAGTGTAATGGCACCGAAAAGTAGTCGCTTTTAGAAAGGTTATGCAGTAAGTATTTCCGGTGCAAAATATTAAAACGCTCGAATAGTCAAGACGTGTTCAGATCAAGAGCTTAAATTTGCCACGACGGGTATATCCCTTGTAAGTAATGGCACTGGAAAACGAAGGAATATGGATCAACGTGGGGTACCAGAACCACCCAGAAAGAGACCTGCAACTAGTCGTATCCCAGATGTGGTAAGACGAATACGGCTTCTTTCAACAAGTGAAAATCCACGTACATAAGGATTAGTGTCGTAAAGACGTCACTGTGTCTCAGGGAACAGTAAGCAGCATAATCAAGAAGGAACTTCATCTGGATTATGAAAAGCATACGTGGAGAAGTGGTTTGCTTTGTAGATAACAGCCTTCCGACTGAGCCTTTTTCAATGAAAACTACACTGATGGGGTTGTTGTCAGTATGTTAGAAAAAAGCTACACAAAAGGCTATCTGTGCTCGAACCACCATGAATATCGAAACCACGTTTCTAGCGCTGTAAGTCAGCAAACATATCGCTGTGTCACTGTGATGAGGGGCGTATCAGATTAAGTATGGTTGGACATTGCGACATGGACTGTAACGACGTGGTGAAGCTCCAAATTCGTTTTAACGTAGTCCGCCTCTTCATATTTGTATTTTACGTATTTTCTGACAATTAATCTCAGAATATAAGACTAGCGTACATACGTATAAGAATATTTTATTTATTTTAACAAAACAAAGTACTTTAGAACAAATTAGTAGATTTTTTTTGATAGATAAGAATAATACTCTATCAGTCACTCTTTCTAATTTTGGTTACCAATAATCTAAAACTTTCATTGTCAGCTTAGTATAAAAACGGTCATTAAAAATGGGTTTGAAAACATCTGTTTCATCTCATTTGACTTTCAGCATATTTCCCGTTTTGGGTTTTAAAGTTATTAGTTTATGGGTCTTCCTCAGTTGTTGTTTCTTTTCCTTTTTGCTGCTTAACTTCGCGTCGTTAAAGAGTAATTATGCTTATAGGATTTCTATTAGACACAAGTTTCCAATTTAGGGCTAATACGCTTATCAGTGTATATTAGTAACAGATTAATCAATTTAAGGTATAAAAGAGAGTTCAAAAGCAATTCATCTTAAGTCATTAGAATGCTTATAGCGAGCTTCGTGTAACTTAATACGTACAGCAACGTTGAGGTTTAATTACATTTCTACTTAGGGGTATTATTAGAAGTAACACGATGTAACGAAAATCTTCAGCTACACCCTCTACGATCGAGATCACTTTTGAAGAGTGTACACCTGCTTCTTACCAACAAAAAGTTATCAGGATGTCACACTTTTTGATTTCATTTCTCTTGTTAATTTGGCGTGAAAAATGTTGCTTTAAACCTAATTCAGATCGTTGCAATCAGTATTCATTACCTTTGGAGTTTGTTTATAGTACTTACATTGTTTGGCTAAATGAATGGTCTCCCTCCTCCCTCCCTCCCCATCACCACGGATGGCAGAGTGGTTTGTATGCGGACTTATACTACTAAAATTCGGATTTAGATTCCCGTTGTGGTGGGCAGAGCAGATAGTTCTTTGCGTGGCTTTGTGCGTAACAAAAACAAACAAAGATAAATGGATTGTTTTTTAATCTTGCAATGTTTATTATGACTTTGATAACTGTTTATTTTGTTTCATGATGTTTATTTAATAAAACACTAAAAATGTTTCAAATAGGAAGACATAACAATTAAACAGTGTTAATTTGTTGTTTTAATTAAAAGCGACATATTTAAGACAAGTTTTATTCGTTTTTTTTTTAATATGGTTATAATTTACTTACACTCACACACGTAAGGCCTGACATGACCAGGTGGTTAATGCATTCGACTCGTAATCTGAGGGTCGCGAGTTCTAATCCCCATTGCAACAAACATGCTCGCCCTTTCCTCCGTGGAGGTGTTATAATGTTACGGGCAATCCCACCATTCTTGATAAAAGAGTAGCCCAAGAGTTAACGGTGGGTGGGAATGACTAGCTGCCTTTCCTCTAGTCTTACACTTCTAAATTAGGGACGGCTAACGCAGATAGCCCTCGTTTAGCTTTGCGCGAAATTCAAAACAAACAAGATAGATGATTGTATGGCTTTTCGCTTATAAAACAAACAAGCAGGATGTTCGAAATTTCATACCTTTATTAATTGTAAGATAATTCAATTTACAGGAATGTAAATGTTTTATCTCAGAACAGCAAATGAAACAAGTATTTTCTATCTTTGTTCATACGTTGTACCTAAACTTAAATCAATTCTTCTGGCTGGTTTCTATATATAGAACATTGATCAACATATATATAGATCTGATGGTCTGGCAATCACTTTCTGCGAAAGAAGAAAAAAAAAAAAACTGGTATTAAAAGTACATGTTATTCATCCTAGGCTAGCAACTCCTATTGGTCGCACTAATAAGACAGTATAGAGCCGCCTTAATCAGTTTCAACAATACTGCGCTTTGTCGTCACCAATCATTTGTCAAAGTCGTTCTGTCGAAACCACGGTTTTTCGTCCTAACAGCAGGTGATAATAGTGCAGTAGAAACCCAAACATGAAATATTCCATTATAACAAACCGTTATATTGATATACGGAAAGAATTAGCAAAACCGAAATACTTAAAAAAAAAATGTAACTTACGTAAACAAAACTGGAATTTTTCACTTATGTACAAAAGATAGAACAATAAAAGCTATTAACAATGCTGTTCATTCCAGTGTTTCGCCACAACAATGAAAGTAAATGTTGAATTTTGTTTATAAAACGTAGATAGAAAGAACAGTTATTTTAGCTTGGCACTAAGATTTACAAGACAGATTACAAGCATATTTTAAGTGCAAAGACGCACAGTGAGGTAGGTGCGCTGTGTCCGACGCAACAATCGAACCCCGAGTTTGAGTGGTATAAGTCCTAAAGACACTGAGCCACTGTGGGGCATATAACACTTCCCTGAGACTGTATGCCTTATATATGATTTCATGAACCCTGATAGTAGTTCATAATAGGAATCGTACAAGAATTTGTTCAAAACTCTAAAGAACATTCAAGTAAAAACCACCTTAAAAAAAAAAAAGACTTGCTCTTGAAACAGCACCTAAAACCTGCGATAGCCGTCTCTAATTTAGCAGTGTAAGACTAGAGGGAAGGTAGCTTAGCTGGTCATCACCACCCATCGCCAACACTTGGGCTATAATTTTACCAACGAATGGTGGGATTGACCGTCGCATTATAACGCCCCCACGGCTGAAAGGGAGAACACATTTGGTGCGACGGGGATTCGAACCCACGACACAAAAATAAAATATATATATATTCTTAATATAAAAAAAAACTGTCACGTATATTCCTGAAAACGAGATTTAAAAAAATAGTAAAAAGAAACGATTCCAGATTATTAATACACACCAAAAAAATATCTCCCATACTTTACTTTGTGAAGACGTTATAAGCGTGACAGTCAATCCCTTACCACGGATGGTGAATGGTAGGGTGTTGCTGATTGGCTGCCGTCACTCTGGTCAGTAGCTCAAAATTATGTGTTGTCGCACATAACCTTAGTAGGTTCGCCATAATTACAAAATAAGTTATTAATACCTCTTCAAAAGATCTATATAATAGCTATATTCATGAGATCGTATATAAAACTTAAGGTGTTTACCCCTAGCGATTGATAAGGGCATTAACAGGAGCACTGAAGGAAACAGAAATGAATACTGTCATGGTGATAAAGGTCATGAGTTCGTTATTAATACTTCATTTTCTCTTCACAACTCTCTCAAAATGAAAGATGGATGAAAAATTGTATTCTGCACTTTGAGACTGGGGGGGTTTGTTATTAGAACAGCTGTTGAATCTCTCTATTCGAGTAAAGTAGCCCGAGAGTTGACGGTGTGTGTCATTGTCTAGTTGCCTTTTCTCTACTCTATCAGCTGAATATTAGGGACAACTAGTACAGGTAGCCCCTGTGTGAATATTCAACAGAAATAAACCAATGTAAATACTTTCTATGTAACTCCCCCCTAAGTGGCACAGGGGTATGTCTACGGACTCTCAGCCCTAGATAACGGGTTTCGCTACCCATTACAAGCAGAGCACAGATAGCCTTTCTGTTCCTTTTTGGTTAACTTCAAAACAAACTTCCTGTTAAATACGTAACCAAAAGGCTTTTGATGTAAACTTGATTTATCATAACACATAAATTGACCGGCAGTGCTAACGAACGTATATTAATTTTCAGTAATGTTCGTTTCTTTGCATACACTGTTACAGAAGACTGTTTTGCCTTGTTGCTATGCCATTTTCTCTTATTTGTATTGTACTTACACAGATAAATACCTGTTGTTGTTTTCTTTAACGTTCTAAATCTTTGCATATCGACCTGGGCGTGCCTGAAAAGTTTGATCAAGATACGAGAATCGAATGTGCCACAGAGGAAAATCAATGAATCCTTCTCACGACACGCGCGTGTGTACAGGTACAAGCATGTTTAATCACGTGCAAGTATTTTTGGTCAATTATTGATCATTTGCGCCCCATTACTCTCGCTTCTGTGACCTGGTGGGATTTCTTGGTTAGAGACTTTATACATGATTTTCAGAGGGAAGGTGAATGGTTTTACGTGAACCGAGCCAGAGGTCCTTAACCCTAAATATTAAATACAAAGGAAGTATAACAATGAATTCCGGATTGCCTGTAAATATGGTTAATTTTTTTTCACATAAAAAGTGTTATTGGTTGCTTCTTGTGGTTATTTAGCGAAACCTATACATTGGGCTATCTGTGGCTTGCGCATCACAGGTATCGAAACACGATTTCTAGCATTCATAAGTTTGCAGACTTGGGGCTTTTCATTAAATGTGTGTATTTCTTAGAGCAAAGCCACATTGGACTATCTGCTGAGTCCACCGAGGAGAATCGAACCTCTAATTTTAGCGTTGTAAATCCGTAGACTTCCCGCTGTACCAGCGGGGTACTTACGTTAAAAAAGGTTAAACTTTCTTTTCAATAGATTTTTCGTGGGAAAAAAAACCTTAGGTTGAAAAACATTTGAAAATTTTCAATGGAAATCCAAAGGATGAAGGAAATAGTGAGAAACATTCTCGAAAGTTCTCATTTCCGGTTTTGACCAGCAGTTTAAAATGGAAGTGCGTAAGTTGTGAATTTTATACCATTAAGTTTCATTTATGAAAACAAAAAGAAAAAATTACTTCACGAAATACATGTTGCTTGTGTGTGCATGTCTGAGAACCATATGTTTGTATTTTTCATTCTTACAATTATTAACGCCCTCTACATAAAGTTGCGATTTCAAAACCATGCTCACGGTTCAGCGGAACTTGTGAGATTGTGATGACAAGAAAGCCACTTGAAGTAAAAATGTATCTCAAGACAGCTGGTGTAAATATTAAAATAAAGTAGAGAACAACCTTTTAACCTCACCTCTTAAAACATCAAATCAATTTTCATAATAAATAGAAAAATACATATGATAACATTTGCTACTATTATTTGATTGGTTATCATATTGCTACTATTATTTGATTGGTTATCATAAATTCCTTAAACACAGTACTACCAACTTTTGAAACAACTGTTGGCAGTTAATTTACGTCATACTATAAACTAACTTATTCTTTGTTAAGTGTCTCCCCGCTGGTACAGCGATAAATCTTCGGGTTTACAACTCTAAAACCAGGGGTTTGATTCCTCTCGGTGGACATAGCAGATAGCCCGATATGGTTTTGCTATAAGAAGCTACAAATACACACAAGCAATTTGTTAGGCTACACAACAATCTATCTACACTGCACCCCTCGCGGGTATTGAACTCCGGATATTAGGGTTATAAGTCTTCAGACTTACCACTTAGCCAAATTGTTAAAAATAATAGAGAATCGTAATATGTTTTATGTAAAAATCTACACCATGTCGCTTCTTATTCAATTCTACATGTACAACATAACTTCGTGACTGACTTAATGTGCTCCCACACACACACACACACACCAATATATGTCTGCGAAATTATACTGCTAGAAACTGGGTTTCGATACTCGTGCTGAACAGAACACAAATAGCCCATTTTCTAGCTTTGATCTTACCTACAAACAAACCCTTGCATTATAACTACACCATTATCATCTGTTAATACACCTATATATGTATATATACATAGCGTACTTCTTCCAAAATCTACGTTCTTGGATTTGGTTTGGTTTGTTTTTTGGATTTCGCGCAAAGCTACACGAGGGCTACCTGCGCTAGCCGTCCCTAATTTAGCACTGTAAGATTAGAGGGAAGGCAGTTCGTCATCACTATCCACTACCAACCCTTGGGCTACTCTTTTACCAACGCATATTGGGATATATCGTCATATTATAATGTCACCAAGGCTGAAAGGGCGAGCGTGTTTGGTGCGACAGGGATTCGAACCCGCGACCCACCTGTATGACTATAAACATTTCTCTCTACACCCGCGACCCTCGGAGTCGAGTGCTTTAACCACCTGGCCATGCCCGGCCTGTCAAATTATGGAAGTCGTCATTTCCTTACATTCTCTCTTTTTCTCTGCTGTAACGTACAAACGTACAGAAAGAAACGCTTTGGTGATTAACTTCTTAAGACTAGTATCTTTATTCATGCGTTTTTCTATGTGCTGCGAAATTCTATAGTCGAAATCTGCGAGAAAATACGCAAAATTCCACAGAAATATATAAATATCTGTAGAGAAATTATGAAATTCTGTGTGACACTGGGAAGCATATTTTATGTTTAGCATTCGTAGTATATAAAAAAATTAAATCAAGAAGACACAATCACGTCTTCAATTTAAATATAAAAAATTTCAATTTAATATATGACATTTTGTTAATGAAATAAATATACAGAAATGTACGTACTAATATACTAATATACGGAGTCCCAGCATGGCCAGGTGGGTTAAGGCGTTCGACTCGTAATCCGTGGGTCGCGAGTTCGAATCCTCATCGCACCAAATATGCTCGCCTTCTCAACCACGGGGACGTTATAATGTAACGGTCAATCCCACTATTCGTTGGTAAAGGAGTAGCCCAAGAGTTGGCGATGGCTGTTGATGGCTAGCTGCCTTCCCTCTCGTCTTACACTGCTAAATTAGGGACGGCTATCGCAGATAGCCCTCTTGTAGCTTTGCGCGAAATTGGAAAACAAACAATAATAATAGTTTATTTCCAAAAATACGAATTGTCGTTTATTTATAAAAATATCGAAATATAATTTATATGTACATTACAAATAATGTTATACAAATCTGTAGCAAATAATAGACTTTTTCATTACGTCTATCATAAGAATAATTTTTTCATTACAAATTTTGCAACTGCTTAACTCACACTCTCGTATTATCTCTCTCAGAGAGCGATAAGTTTATTGACTTACAAAGACGTAACAAATAGCCCAACGAACGCTTTGCTTTAAATAAAACAAACAAGCAAAATCTCAGCTCGTCTCTCGCACATACCCCTTGTCACAGCAAGCTATAATGTGACTGACCTCGCCAGTTTATTTTCCATAAACAATCTCTGTTTTTCAGGGGTTTTCGTCCCTTTATCTCTATCCCCAAAATCAAACAAAATTCATTCTCATTTCACATTTAACTCCCTCATTCCGTGGTGACCCCCCGATATTTAAGCGCATGCGCTATATCAGTAGCAACGTCATCTAATACAGATAGAAAAACGATTAATTTTAAAATTTAGACAAATAGAACAAATCAGTATTTCATTTTCATTTACCTTTTCATTTCCGCTTACAAAACATTTAAAAAGTTTTCAATAATTAACAACAAAATTATAAATTACTAAAATATAACAACTAAGCTAAGCGGGTTTCTACAGATAGTTTCCATACAAGTAGTGATAAAACCTTTTATAATTCTTAACACTGTATTCACTATCACGTACCAGCCACGCTACTTTCACCGAATTCATTAATTATCGACGACGCATTTAATTCAGCACAGAGATCATTAAGCTGACTAGAACATAACAAACACAAGTGGCCGGAATACTATTAGTTAATAAAATTAATTTATTTATTTCAATAAAAACTGTTATCAAGTGAACGTCTTTTCCAAGTTGACAAAGCACGATTATAATTAATTTGCCTATCATAATACATTATTATTAATCCTATTTTATTAATCGCGGCCTAGCGACTAATTCAATACCTAAGAGTTTTTTTTAAAAAAAGTACAAACTTTTAGATCGCAGCTCTGCCATCTCTTAACCGATTTGAGATGTAATTACAGTTTTGGACTCAGGAGGTCAAACACTTTCGATTGATGTGTTAGATGACGTCCAAGGTTTCGAAGATTAGTTTGTTCTAATCGCGTCCAAAATAATTTCAGTGTAAAGATAGGCTGGTAGAGATCCTGATGAGGTTGATATAGTAAACAAAAAAAGTCTCATTCTTTAAGTTACGATAATTTAGCCTAAAAAAATTTAACTGCCGCGGCTATTGAGGATTCCATCTTTTTTTACCTAAAAAAAAAACTTTAAGTGTCGCGGCTATTGAGGATTCCCTATTTTCTTTTTTACTCGTACTATTTAGCACCAGATGTATTGTTGTTTATTTCTAACTTTAATTTTGTTTATTGTTTTGAAGACCACACTTCTCAATCTAGACTTTAAACTTATACCTGGATAAACGGGTATTTAACTCTACCACCTGAATATGTGGTGTTATCCATGGTGTTACTTAACCAACACGTATTTAGTTCTCAATCAATTAAAATTTTAATAGCTACGTCTGTTGACTCTTCAATACTTATGAACAGGTGTGTCATTAAGCATGTAATCAATGAACATATTTTCACGGTCCACATGGCACTCCTCACGAGACGTGACACTCGTCTTACAGATATCATAATTTCTCATACAGTAAAGCCCGACATGATTAAGGGATTGCGGCACTCTACTCGTAATCTGAGGGTCGCGGATTCGAATCTTCGTCACACCAGTTATGCTCGCCTTTTCAACCATGGGGGCGTTATAAAGTTACGATCAATCCCACTATTCGTTGGTAAAAGAGTAAGTAGCCCAAGAGTTGGCGGTGGGTGATGATGACTAGCTGCCTTTCCTCTTGTCTTACACTGCTAAATTAGGGACGGCTAGCGCAGATAGCCCTTGTGTAAGTTGTGCAAAATCCAAAACAAAACAAACAGTAAAAATTCATCACAGCCAAAATTCCTCTTCAGTTGATCATCTTCCAGAGTTATAAACTTTTGGTTTTCAAATCAGTAGTTAAAATGTTAAAAGATGTGAAATGAATGCGGGATAGTAATTCTTTTTTTACATCTTAGGCATTTGCTTACCTCGACTCTCTATTAAAACTAAGCCTCATTAACCTTTGAAGACAGGTGTCTTAATATAAACAATACCGTTTATTGTTAGATTTTGTGTTATTCATATAAAGACATAATGTATACAACATTTTTATTTTGTACTAATTGGAATCCAAATTAAAACCTCTTGCAAGCCTGAAGAGTGATACACCAAACTAAGTAAAATATTAAACAAAATAAAAGTTTCTAATAAGGTGTTTTTAAAAAAAAAAATTCAAAATACCACGTTCTTCCTATTCCTCACAATAAAAACCTGTCCTCAAATCTCAAGACTAAAAACTAAAAAAGACTGGGTTTAGTGACACTTGGTGGGCAGCATATCTGAGGCTGTGAACACGCTGTATATCTATGTGACACACACGGTGCTCAAATACTTTTCAATAAAAGCTTGTCGTTAAGTTACATAATGGGTTATCAATGTATTGTCCATTCCAGGTATCGAAACCCTATTTTTAGCGCTATAAGTTATCAGATTTACTGTTAAGCCAAGGGGAGGGCTTTTCAATGATATGTAATTATTCCACTTTCACTTATGTCTCCCTATAAGGGAGGGAGACCAAGAAGGTTAAGATACGGAACTTAATTTTTCGCGGGTTCGAATACCCGTCACACCGAGTATCCTTCCCCGTTTAGCTGTGGGTGCGCATGATACAAGGGTCACTGTTACACGTTACATCTTAAGCAAGACCTTCCTCCTGTCTATTTCAGTGGCCAATTTACCAAACAAAGCAGTGAGGTTGGTTCTTCTTAATCAGGCGAATCACAAAATGGTAGCATGGAGGTCAAGGCACTACCACAAAATGATGTCTTAAAGGTCAAGACATTACCACAAAATGATGTCCTAAAGGTCAAGACATTACCACAAAATGATGTCTTAAAGGTCAAGACATTACCACAAAATGATGTCTTAAAGGTCAAAGCATTACCACAAAATAATGTCTTAAAGGTCAAGACATTACCGCAAAATGATGTCTCAAAGGTCAAGAAGTTATCATTTTTCAATGATAAGAATTAACAATAAATATGGATCCTACTGAGCATGCGCGACACAACTTTGCAAAAGGGCCAATTTCTATTGACAACTTTATCTGAGTTATTTCCAGGCGAAAGATTCAGCCCTACAGGCAGAAGTTCAAATATTTTAGATAAAACCTGTTACAGCGTTTCTCCCTCAAACATGGTAAAGGGCAGATTCACCAAACACTAATTCTAACGTTGTGTGCTTTGTTTCATGTTTGTTCATTTAATAAGACGAAATGCTTTCCAATAATCGATGCCTATTTACTTCCTGTCAAGCTTTGTAGGTACGGATCACTCCACCAAAAGGCGGAAACTTACACGTTGCGTTATTTATTTCTATCAAATGTAAACGTAAAAGAATCCTACCATTGGCATGAAATCTTTCAAATGTGAGCCGCGCGTGAATTAGTGATTAAAGAGTCGGAATGCAGATTAAAGAGTCCAGGGTTCGAGACATGATGCAGCCTAACATTCTACTTTATGATCAATCTAGGTGACATTTCATTTTCTCATTCGGTTCAAAGAGCCAGATGAAGTCCTTGTGTTGTTGGTTGGCTGCTTTCTTTGCCAATAATTCAAAATCAAGGACGGTTATTACTTGAAGCCTACGGGTCTCTGACGCGCCCCTTTGGTCCAAGTGTAGCACAAGGCAACGTCCAGGTGAATGATTCTGATTCCGTTAAAGGAATATTAACCTTTTAATTATAATTTTATCTCCAGTTTTAGTGACTGATAATTAGTGTCAGACCCTAAAACCGGAGATAAAATAAAATAACTAGTTAATGAACCAGAATGTATGTCAGAGGATTTATTGTTTGCGTCACGCTGCTACAAAATCACGTTCAGCAGTTTGGGGACCTGGGTGCACTATGACAGTGACAGTTAAATTCCACATTTCGATCAGACAAGAGATGCCCAACAGATGGCGTAATGTGCTGTTTGACTTCGTGTCTTCCCTTTATCTGTCCAAATTTAACAACGGTAGTGCAGATAGCTCTTGTACAAATACCTCCAACAAACCTATAAATCTATCTTATAGGATACAATGTAGTAACATTGACCAAAGAACTGTACACGTTAAAAATAAAACATGTACTTCTGACCGAGCTTAAGCTATAACAATCGTTTGAAATATTGCATCGAAAACAAAGGAGAGAGGTTCGATTGTTCTGTTGTCGTTGTTAAGCGTAAAACTCCACTATCAGCTCTCTAAGCTGTACCCACAGTAGAAGTCAAACTCCGAATTTTAGCTTTGTAAACAATTGAGCTAACCACTGGTTAAAGATGGAAGTAAAAACAAATAACGGTGTCTTCTTTTATACTTTTTTGTTATCAATTTATTATTTGTGGTTTTAAACTGATTTCATGAAAACAAGTAATAAATTTACAAGCACTTATAAGTCAGAAACTCTATATCAAAAGAATATATGATCCAGGATGTCTGACTTATAAGTGCTTGTAAACTGAAAATAGGTAATAGTAAAATAATATAACGTCTCTCAAATAGACGTTTGAATATATATCATATCATAGTTAGCAGTCTGATGTGTGTGTGTTTTCATATAGCAAAGCCACATCGGGCTATCTGCTGAGTCCAGCGAATGGACTTGAACCCCTAATTTTAGCGGAATAAATCTGAAACTTTATCGCTATACCAGCGGGAGCCTAGCAGTCTCAAAAAATATTTATATAGTAAAGTAAGCTAACATAAATAAAATTACACCGTGTAAGTTCAATTTAAATATATATATATATATACAATAGCTTTAGGTAAAGTTTTGAGCTTTTATTCTGTAGATGTTTCAATGAGATGTGGGTTATACTTTAAACAGATCTTATAACTGTTTTAATACGCATTTAGGATAAAATTATAAAAGGTGTTGTAAGAGTTTTGACAGCTGTTAGGACACAAGATCAGTACATTTTATGTGTATTATGGTGAGCATTTATAGTCATATTTTTATAGATTTTTAACGTTTTTCTCATTACATATTTCTAATTATTTTTTGACACATCAAATTGATGCAGAAGAAAACAATAAGAAGAAATAAAAACGAGATGCCGATTTGGTCACTAGTACGTGTTAAGACGAAACTGAATCCGAAATGAACGATTATTGTGTGTCAAACAGTGACGTAATTACTTCAGGTTAGTCGATCCAACGAGATGTACTTTTGAATAATAAAGGAACAGAAGGATTTTCTAATCCATTTCCACTTCACGGAAATGTTTGAGAAACAGTATATTTGTGTTCCGCTAACCCTTCTTTGCGCTTTTTTTGTAAGTGTCAAAGGTCTTTCAGTGAGTATTATGAGGAATATTGACCTCTCTGAGACCTTTAGAATAAGATGTTTTGCTTATGTCACTTTCCTCTTGCCAACAATTATTATGGAAGGACATTCCGTTTGATTTGAGTGGAAGACCATTTTGATACTTCTGGTTCGGTCAGTACTTGGTAGCATATCAGTCTTTGGTTACTACTTTGTCTTTGCGTACCATCCTCTTATTGATGCTTCTTTGTTCTACTACTAAGTTTCCATTTATAATACCATCATAAGAGATATATTCCTAAAAAAAAACCTGTAGGATCATAAAGACTGTTAATGTTGCACTTTATCTTTTGGGAACATTTCCGGTGGCCTTGTCTATTACTTTATTTGGAGGTGGAAATACCTATATAAACTTATATAACAATATTAGAGACACAACTAAAGACGTAACTGGAGGTTTTAGTGAGGGCAAATTGCTCAAGCTGTCACTTTTGTCATTTCACGCAAAGTGACCAATATAACTGCATTTGTAGTCAGTTTCTGGTGGTCAGCGGTTCGTATCATAGCATGTGTTGAGGAAAAATTCCTGCTGGGACATTTAAATTATTGGAGTTGTGGCTCAGAGAGCGTTTTTTTATTGTTTCAATTAGTATAACTGATTTGGCCAGTGAAGTAGTCTTGTTGGCTTTCTTTATTTGGAACAGGCTAGAGAAGTGTCATTGGCATTAACATCTGAGGTTTTGTGGGCTTTTGCAGATCTATATACAAAATGAAATACTAAGTTTGTTTAATACTGTTATATCAGTAACTATATAAAAAAGATTAAACAACAGTTACAAGGACAAATATCATTTGTGAAATATTTTTAGTATGGAAGGTGAGAAAAGCTTGTATAAAACAAAACAAATAGGCTAAGTTATAATACAGAAATATGAATAAAACTGTACAATGAAAGCAAATCTAGTTATATAATAAGATTCTTTTTTAATTATTGAGCAGAGCTACACGAGGGATATTTACGCTGGCCGTCTCTAGTTTAACAGTTAAAGACTATTTTACTAGTAAATCGTTCTGATTGATTGTTTGTTTTTGAATTTCGCGTAAAGCTACATGAGGGCTATTTGCGCCAGCCGTCCCTAATTTAGCAATGTAAGACTAGAGGGAAGGCAGCTAGTCATCACCACCCAGCGTTAACTCTTGGGCTACTCTTTTACCAACGAATAGTGGGATCGACTGTCACATTATAATACCTTCAGGGCTGAAAGGGCGAGAATGTTTGGTGCGACGGGGATTCGAACCCACGCCTCTCAGATTACGAGTCAAGCGCTAAGCTTAACCCACGTGGTTATGCCGGGCCACGTAATAAAGAAACTTAAAAAGTAATTTTGTAATGCATAACGTCAAAAAATTATACAAATTTGTAACATGAAAAAAATAAAATGACATAATTAGCAAAGAAAAAAATATAAAGTGTAAAAAAACTTGCAAAAATTAATCAAGTAATGCCGAGAAAAGTGAGCAACATTTTGTAATGAAACATGAATATATGTACAAAACTTTAAACTAATTAATTAATGCCAAGGAAACTAAAGAATATTTATAATGAAACATGAATATATATACAAAACATTAAACTAATTAATTAATGCCAAGGAAACTAAACACTATTTGTAATGAAACATGAATATATGTACAAAACTTTAAACTAATTAATTAATGCCAAGGAAACTAAACACTATTTGTAATGAAACATGAATATATGTACAAAACTTTAAACTAATTAATTAATGCCAAGTAAACTAAAGAATATTTGTAATGAAACATGAATATATGTACAAAACATTAAACTAATTAATTAATGCCAAGGAAACTAAAGAATATTTGTAATGAAACATGAATATATGTACAAAACTTTAAACTAATTAATTAATGTCAAGGAAACTAAAGAATATTTGTAATGAAACATGAATATATGTACAAAACATTAAACTAATTAATTAATGCCAAGGAAACTAAAGGATATTTGTAATGAAACATGAATATATGTTCAAAACTTTAAACTAATTAATTAATGCCAAGGAAACTAAAGAATATTTGTAATGAAACATGAATATATGTACAAAACATTAAACTAATTAATTAATGCCAAGTAAACTAAAGAATATTTGTAATGAAACATGAATATGCTTATAAAATATTTATGATAAAAAATACGTGAATAATGTAAGTCATATATCAAGCTGTTGCACATGAAATGTGGGATTTACATGTGCAAATTTGAAACTCGATTTTAGTGGCTGAAAGAGAAGCATTATCGTAATTATGTCAGAATATTATAATATATTATATTGTTTATCGTAATTTTGTCAGAATATTATAATATATTATATTGTTTATCGTAATTATGTCAGAATATTATAATATATTATATTGTTTATCGTAATTTTGTCAGAATATTATAATATATTATATTGTTTATCGTAATTATGTCAGAATATTATAATATATTATATTGTTTATCGTAATTATGTCAGAATATTATAATATATTATATTGTTTATCGTAATTATGTCAGAATATTATAATATATTATATTGTTTATCGTAATTATGTCAGAATATTATAATATATTATATTGTTTATCGTAATTATGTCAGAATATTATAATATATTATATTGTTTATCGTAATTATGTCAGAATATTATAATATATTATATTGTTTATCGTAATTATGTCAGAATATTATAATATATTATATTGTTTATCGTAATTATGTCAGAATATTATAATATATTATATTGTTTATCGTAATTATGTCAGAATATTATAATATATTATATTGTTTATCGTAATTATGTCAGAATATTATAATATATTATATTGTTTATCGTAATTTTGTCGGAATATTATAATATATTATATTGTTTATCGTAATTATGTCAGAATATTATAATATATTATATTGTTTATCGTAATTTTCTCAGAATATTACAATATATTATATTGTTTATCGTAATTATGTCAGAATATTATAATATATTATATTGTTTATCGTAATTATGTCGGAATATTATAATATATTATATTGTTTATCGTAATATTGCCAGAATATTATAATATATTATATTGTTTATCGTAATATTGCCAGAATATTATAATATATTATATTGTTTATTGTAATTATGTCAGAATATTATAATATATTATATTGTTTATCGTAATTATGTCAGAATATTATAATATATTATATTGTTTATCGTAATTATGTCAGAATATTATAATATATTATATTGTTTATCGTAATTATGTCAGAATATTATAATATATTATATTGTTTATCGTAATTATGTCAGAATATTATAATATATTATATTGTTTATCGTAATTATGTCAGAATATTATAATATATTATATTGTTTATCGTAATTATGTCAGAATATTATAATATATTATATTGTTTATCGTAATTATGTCAGAATATTACAATATATTATATTGTTTATCGTAATTATGTCGGAATATTATAATATATTATATTGTTTATCGTAATTATGTCGGAATATTATAATATATTATATTGTTTATCGTAATTATGTCAGAATATTATAATATATTATATTGTTTATCGTAATTATGTCGGAATATTATAATATATTATATTGTTTATCGTAATTTTGTCAGAATATTATAATATATTATATTGTTTATCGTAATTTTGTCAGAATATTATAATATATTATATTGTTTATCGTAATTTTGTCAGAATATTATAATATATTATATTGTTTATCGTAATTTTGTCAGAATATTATAATATATTATATTGTTTATGGTAATTTTGTCAGAATATTATAATATATTATATTGTTTATCGTAATTTTGTCGGAATATTACAATATATTATATTGTTTATCGTAATTTTGTCAGAATATTACAATATATTATATTGTTTATCGTAATTTTGTCAGAATATTACAATATATTATATTGTTTATCGTAATTATGTCAGAATATTATAATATATTATATTGTTTATCGTAATTTTGTCGGAATATTATAATATATTATATTGTTTATCGTAATTTTGTCGGAATATTATAATATATTATATTGTTTATCGTAATTATGTCGGAATATTATAATATATTATATTGTTTATCGTAATTTTGTCAGAATATTATAATATATTATATTGTTTATCGTAATTTTGTCAGAATATTATAATATATTATATTGTTTATCGTAATTTTGTCAGAATATTATAATATATCATATTGTTTATCGTAATTTTGTCAGAATATTATAATATATTATATTGTTTATCGTAATTTTGTCAGAATATTATAATATATTATATTGTTTATCGTAATTTTGTCAGAATATTACAATATATTATATTGTTTATCGTAATTTTGTCAGAATATTACAATATATTATATTGTCTATCGTAATTTTGTCAGAATATTATAATATATTATATTGTTTATCGTAATTTTGTCAGAATATTATAATATATTATATTGTTTATCGTAATTTTGTCAGAATATTATAATATATTATATTGTTTATCGTAATTTTGTCAGAATATTATAATATATTATATTGTTTATCGTAATTTTGTCAGAATATTATAATATATTATATTGTTTATCGTAATTTTGTCAGAATATTATAATATATTATATTATCTGGTTCATTTCAAGCACACTTTATTTTTCTTATTTCAGAAACTAAATCACATGTATAATGATTTTTGTCAGCATGGATAAAATTAATATTCATGTACTTTTCTTGTACGAGTTCAATCTTGGTCAACAGCGGCTCGTAATACCAACCATGCATTTCGTGATGGCACAGCTGATGGGTGCACAGCACAGCATTGGTTGAGATTTCACTCCCGTGACAGAAGCCTTCAAAATGACCCATGGGCTGCCCTCAGACAGCCATAAATGAGGAAGAACTAAAGACCTTAGTTGAATCAAATACCCACCAAACCATGAGAGAACTTGCTGACAAACTTAATGTTCATTCATTATTCAATAGTTTTCCGATATCTTAAAGCAATTGGTAAGGCGAAAAAGCTCGATATATGGATGCCTCACGAAATGAGTGAAAACCATCAAACAAGACGAGTTGAAAGTTGATCATCCAGACACTGACTTTGTTTTTAAGAAGTACCAAAGCATATGTCAAAACCAGCTCTTCACTATAAGAAGCTTATGGTCAGCACTTGGTGGTCGTCAGCAGGTGTGATCCATTATTCATTCTTAAAACGGAGAAAAGATCCCAGCAGATAAACATTGTTGTGAACTTGAAATTATACACCGAAAGTTGTCACGAAAACATCCAGCAATACCAAATCGCAATGGTCC
The DNA here is from genome assembly GCF_004210375.1 of Tachypleus tridentatus. Classification (NCBI taxonomy): domain Eukaryota; kingdom Metazoa; phylum Arthropoda; class Merostomata; order Xiphosura; family Limulidae; genus Tachypleus; species Tachypleus tridentatus. The sequence goes on from NC_134835.1 coordinate 20,701,236, forward strand.
TATACTGCTTCATAACAATGCTCGACCTCATGTCTCACGTATTACTATACAAAAACTAAAAAAATTATGAAACTTTACCTCATTCACCATATTCACCAGATATTTCCCCTACAGATTATTAACTTTTCAAACATTTAGACATTTTTTAAGGAAAAAAAACGTTTCAAACCAAATATCAATTGAAAATGCCTTCAAAGAGTTTAATGCATAAAAGGACACCCGGTTCTTTAAAGATGGTATTTATAAACTTACAACTCATTGGCAGATGTGTGTTGGGTCGGAGGGGGCTTGTTTTGATTAAATAAATTAAACAACAAAAGGCGTATGTGTTTCACATTTTCTTTTAAAAATCCCACATTTCATTGTAACAATCTAATAGTTACAAATTTGAGACTGACTGCAATATATCGAAATAACTCAAGTAAATCATAAAGACTGGACTATGTTTACATAAATGCATGAGAAATACTTTAGTATAAGGCCCGGCATGGCCAGGTGGATAAGGCAATCGACTCGTAACTCGAGGGCCACGGGTTTGTATCTCTGTTATACCAAACATACTCGCCCTTTCAGCCATGGGGCGTTATAATGTGACCATCAATCTCATTATTCGTTGATAATAGAGTAGCCCAAGAGTTGGGTGTGGGTGGTGATGACTAGCTGCTATCCTTCTAGTCTTAAACTGCTAAATTAGGGACAGATAGCGCAGATAGCCCTCGTGTAGCTTTGCGCGAAATTCAAAAACAAACAAACTTTAGTATATAATGAATTTGTCTTTATGTGCGTTATTGGCTTGAAATATTTCTTTTATAATAACTTAAAATATTATATACATGACTGTTACATTGACTGATAATCATTGCCATGTAAAAATGGAATTTTTTTTATTTAAAACATTTGTTTCTCGTTTAAAACACATTCTATTCAGATCTGTAGCTCTGGTTCTCCAGTCATTCTAAATGATGATTAGATTTAATTACTGTATAATAAATTATTGATACGATGTCAAAAAATGTACCCTGGTTGTGAGACGTAGTAACATGAATAACATTAACAAAAAATATGCTTCAACTTGCTAATTCGGTTGCGGTTTGTTTGTGATTAAGTACAATGCTATACAAAAGCTACCTGTTCTATACTTGACACAGGTATCGAAAGCCGGTTTCTAGTGTTGAAAGTCTGCACACATACCGCTGTGCCACTGGGGAAATCGGTTTTTTTTAAACACTTTGCTAATACAAATAGTCTCAATTACTACCAAGCCAGTTTTTACAACCGCTTGTTAGAGTCTTAGCATTAACCAAAGGCCTCGTCGGCACGCGATACAGCTGATACGGCATGGTTGATGTATTATTATACACTGTTCGTTTATTTCACTCAGAAGTCTTATTCTCTTTTGAATTTTACAAATATCCTACTTACGTAATATACAAAAAAATTCTAATCAGAATTTTTGGTAATTAATTTAGTTATTTTTATGACTAACTCCGAAAACGCTTTAATGTTTTTTAAATGTTTACGTAATGTCGGTGGTCGGTGTAGCATTTATAATTAAATACGATTGTTTTTCTGATCTGTATATTCAGCAGGCTATAACTTTTTTGCTTCATTATCTGTTTCTTATGAATTACGCATATCAAAATATACGTATATTACAGTATATTTTTTGTTTCTTTTAGAGTAAAGCCACATTGGGCTATCTTCTGTGTCCATCACGAAGAATCGGACACCTAATTCACAACTTTCCAGTATCGAGGGGATCGCTGTTTTAATTATAAATATATCAAAGTTTTTAAGGGTTGTTAATTCAGTTATTTTATCAGATATTCGTCAAGTTGATTTAGGCCCAGCATGGCTAGGTGGTTAAGGTGTTCGACTCGTAATATGAGGGCCGCGGATTCGAATCCCCGTCACACCAAACATGCTCGCCCTTTCAACCGTGGTGGAGTCATAATGTGACGGTCAATCCCACTATTTGTTGGTCAAAGAGTAGCCCAAAAGTTGACGCTGGGTGGTGATGACTAGCTGCATTCCCTCTAGTCTTACATTGCTAAATTAGAGACGGATGGCGCAAATAACCCTCGTATAGCTTTACGCGAAATTCAAAAACAAACAAACAATCAATCAAAACGATTTACCAGTAAAATAGTCCTATCATAGCTGGGTAGACTTAGGCTTAAGTCGATCGACTCGTGGAATCGAAGCCTGGCGCTGAACATGCTTGCCCTTTTAACTGTGGGGATGTTAGAATGATCAGTCAACCCCGCTATTCGGTGGTAAAATAGCATCCCAAGAGCTTGCGATGGATGATGCTGGCCTTCTCTTTCTGGTTGGCAACTCAGAATTAGGGATGGCGGAAGACAGCCACAGTAGCTTTGTCATGGGCAAAAATAAACGAACAAAACTTAATAAAAGTGAACTTCAAGTAGAATAGCCTTCCGTTCATTTGTTACAATTTTTCAGTTCAAAATTGTTATTGGTTAAAACTGCTTATTTCTATTTTCTCTTATACAGACTAATTATATGAAGTCGTTGAAAATAAATTAATTTCATCAAGTCTTATCTAATCTCATAACTATTGGTTAGAACCGTAGACAGTACAAAGAAGTCGTAGTCACCGACACTCTCATTGGTTGAAAAATTATTCTAAATTATTTCTCAGTTTTCTCTCTCGTTCAAATAGTTTCAAGCTGTCAGAAAAATATCACTGCTGGTTTCTTTACTATATAGATGCGTAAAGACACTAAGCTGTCAAAAAAATATCACTGCTGGTTTCTTTACTATATAGATGCGTAAAGACACTAAGCTGTCAAAAAAGTATCACTGCCGGTTTCTTTACTGTATAGATGCGTAAAGACACTAAGCTGTCAGAAAAAATATCACTGCCGGTTTCTTTGAATTAAGGAACGTGTTTATCGTTCAGCGTCAATAGTAGGAAAAGATTACAGCTAACTCTTAATGAACGTTATACATACCGATATAAGACAGAACCTTCCTCTAGTTCTTGATAACGAGAAACCATTTGAAGATGATCTGTTAAAAGTGTTAATGCCCATACCAACCGTTCTGAGATATATTTCTAGTACTAGTGACATTTGTAAATCGTGTGTCTGGTGTGTTTTTTTTTAATCGTTTTAACGGATTCAGTTATTTTGTTGGAAAACAACTGAATGCACTCCAACTAAAAATTAGATTTAGTTTTGTTCTGAACATAGGACCAGAAAAGCCAAAAAAGAGCGAAATTTTTACTTTTATTGAGAAATCAGTTCCCGCATCCAGGTGAAACAAAATAGATTGAAAGTTATTTTTTCCCTTTAATGTTGTTGTTGTTTTGAATTAAGCACAAAGCTACACAATGTGCTATCTGTGGTCTGCTCACCATGGATATCGAAACCCGATTGTTAGCGTTGTAAGTCCGCAGAAATACCGCTGAGCCAGTGGGGGGCATTTTTCTTTAATAGGTACGATAAACTTTTCGCATAAATGTTTAAAAACTATACAGTTCTTCTTAACCAAATGTTTTAAAAATGTAAGAACAAACTTTTGAAAGGAAAACTAATGACTTATTTGCTGAAAAGAACTTCATCATTAAAAACGTAGTTAATTTCTCTTACGGACGTGTAAAATTGATTCTTAAAGCTTTCTCCTAATTAGCAAGCAAGGAACAAAGATTTAGTGTTTTTTTAAGAACGGGGCGACAACACCGCTCTGTGGCTCATTGTCTCATTGAGTTGCATATTCTTAGCATAGTGTATTTTTTTATGTGTGATCTCATTTGTGTTGATTCTAGTAGTGCAAAGTTAGTGTTTCACAATTGTAGTAACTTTCGACAAAGCTCACACAATGAATTCAGTTAGGCCTAGGAAAAAAAAAAACACTAGGTCATTATAGTGTTGTTATGAGTTCATGGCTAATTCTTTTGTTTTTCACACCTTAATTAACCTAATTCCCTCCAAGCACGAGAAAACTTGACACACAAATAGCAGTTGCTTCATTCTGGACGTACAGTGCTTTTAAATCAAATGGTTTGTTCGTTATATAAAGCACAGCCACACGATGGGATATTTGTGGTGTACCCACCACGCGTATCAAAACCTGATTGATGGTGCTTTAAGTCGACAAACTTAGTGCTGAGTCATGGGGAGGTTGGTTTGTTTGCAAAGCTATCTGCGCTAGCCGTCATCACCACTCACCACCAGTTCTTGTGTTACTGGTTTACCGTCACATTATAAAGCCCCAATGGCTGAAAGGGCGAGCATGTTTGATATGATTAAGATTCGAACCTGCGACTCTGAAATTAGGATGCGAGCGCCCAAACCTCCTGACCAATATTTCCGTCAGTAACACTTGAAAACAAATTATTTCTGATAATGTGACAATTGAATTTATTGGTTTTGCTATGTTTTGTAGGCATAAAGGCTTACAAATCGCCTAGAAGTGAACAGTCAGTATCACATAGAATAATATCAGTAAATTATAATCACCAGTCTGGTTTTTGTTTGTTTTGAAAAAAAAACTACGTAATAAGTTATTTGTGCTCTACCTAGTCCGGCATGGTCAGGCGCTCGACTCGTAATCTGAGGGTCGCGGGTTCGAATCCTCATCATATCAAACATGTTCGCCTTTTCAGCTGTGGGGTTATTATAAAGTGTGATCAATCCCAATATTCGTTGGTAAAAGAGTAACCCAAGAGTTGGCGGTGGGTGGTGATGACTAGCTGCCTTCCCTCTAGTCTAACACTGCTAAATTAGGGACGGCTAACGCAGGTAGCCCTTGTGTAGCTTTGCGTGAATTTCAAAAACAAATACACCCGTGCTCTACCAACCACCAGAATCGAAACCCTACTTTTAACATCATTACCCTACAAAGTGACTGTTGAGATACATGGGGCAACATTTATGAACTGATTTATTTTGTGCCCCTGTCTAACACGCTATAAGATTTAAAACAACAGAGTAGAGAAAACACTACGGTGTTATATTCTAAAATCTACATCTATATGTAAAAAAAGCAAATGTAAGACATTAGATCGCTTGATGTAAAAGCAACTTAGAACTATTTATTAAATCATATAAAATGAAACACGTGATGTCCCAAGTTTTGTGAAAGTTTTATAGTTAATTAAAACACAGCTAAAAGACATGGGTCGAATTTTTGTGATGTGGAATGGTGAATTTGTGTCGACATTCAACTTTACCCTGTAAGATACTTTCTTATAGTCTGCAACTGCACTTTAAAGTTACGATTCGAATTTTGAAAGTTAGCAAAACACTAGAAAGTAATGTACTTAATATTCATCATAAAATCATCATAAATACAAACAGTTTTAATGTTTCACCTTTCTCTCAAATAGTCCATTAAAGAGTCCACTATCAGTTGTATATAAAATAATATTCGATTAAATAATTGGACTTGATGATGAGAGACAAAAATGTCCCTGAAATGCGATCACATTTTTTTCCTCGATAAAATTTGTAAATTTAAAAGAAATATATCTTATATACACAATTTATTTATACTCATGAAACTAACGTTAAACCAGCTTAGTGTGTGCTGCTAATTAAAAACAGAAATCTTTTTACAAAAACCTAATATTTATGGTATTTCACTTTATTTTCTTAAATTACATGATCAAACAATCCACCAGTAGATGGGGTTTTCTATAGTTCCCTAAGCAAATTTTTTTAAGGGTTACAATCGTTGACTGCCATAACGAAAGTCGATACGAAATTATAACAGTCATGATATTTTACTTTGTTTTCCTAAATCACACGGTCCAAAAATACGTTAATAGAAGATTGGATCTTTAGTGATTATTCAGTCAAGTTGAAGAAAAAGGTTTAAAGTGTACTTATATAATTTTTGAAAGGATTAAGAAATGGAATATAACACCCAAGTCAGTAGTTTATGGAAACCCAAAATGGAATATCACACCCAATTTAGTAGTCTATGGAAACTCAAAATGCAATATAAGACCCAAGTCAGTAGTTTATGGAAACCCAAAAGGGAATACAACACCCAAGTCAGTAGTTTGTGGAAACCCAAAATGGAATATAACACCCAAGTCAATAGTTTGTGGAAACCCAAAATGGAATATAACACCCAAGTCAGTAGTTTGTGGAAACACAAAATGGAATATAACACCCAAGTCAGTAGTTTATGGAAACCCAAAATGGAATATCACACCCAATTTAGTAGTCTATGGAAACTCAAAATGGAATATAACACCCAAGTCAGTAGTTTATGGAAACCCAAAATGGAATATAACACCCAAGTCAAAAGTTTATGGAAACCCAAAATTGAATGTAGCACTCAAGTCAAAAGTTTATGGAAACCCAAAATTGAATGTAGCACCCAAGTCAGTAATTTATGGAAACTGAAAAAGGAATATAACACCCGAGTCAGTAATTTATGGAAACCCAAAATGGAATATCACACCCAATTTAGTAGTTTATGGAAACCCAAAATGGAATATCACACTCAAGTCAGTAGTTTATGGAAACCCAAATAGGAATATAGCACTTAAGTCAGTAGTTTATGGAAACCCAAAACGGAATGTATCACCCAAGTCAAAAGTTTATGGAAATCCAAAATGGAATATAATATCCAAGCTAATAATTTATGGAAATCCTAAAGTGCCCTGTACAAGCGATTTCGTTCAATGTTCGAGTATAAAAAAATAAAATAAAAACGGAAATCACATGAAGAAAACAGTTTGATTTGAAGTCTCCTGTGTTTTAAAAGAATGAGACCTGAAATAGTGTCCATTATAATATCGTATAGGAAATCGAATTAACTTAGGCTTAGCAATCTGTAAGCCTAACCGGTCAACCAGAGCAGTAAATATTAAATACAATACACTGCTTTCTAGGAGATATACAATGTCTCTGCTAAGTAATGTTTTGTTTTGTTTATTTTCAGTATAAAAAGTAGTGTATAGATGTGATGATTGATCAAAAGGTTTTTGGATATTCTAAACCAAGGAGATAACACGATGTCGAGAATATATTACAGCAAACTCCAAACTTTCCACTAAACGTTTTGGTAACAATGCTTGTTTTCTTTGTATGTTTTGAATTTCGCTCAAATCTACACGAGAGTTATCTGCGTTAGCCGTCCCTAATTTTGCATTTTAAGACCAGAGGGAAGGCAGCTAGTCGTCGTCACCCACCAATAACTCTTGGTCTACTCTTTTACCAACGAATAGTGGGATTGACCGTCACATTATAACGGCCACATGGATGAAAGGGTGATCAAGTTTGGTGTGACGGGGATTCGAACCCTCGTCTCATAATTTGAGGGTCTCCTACAACTGGTGTTCAGCGGTCGCATAACGAAAGAAACATGAAAACTCAGATTATTCCTACTCAACAAAATCCGGCTGTATTGGCACTAAAATACTCGGAGCTTCCTCTGGTCTGAGTGGAGTGTTCAAGGTACAGTGTGTGTGGTAGATAGCAAATGTTTATAAGTGCGATTTTCATACACAAAACTCTTGATCCGTCGTTAAATGAACGCAAGTCCACTGTGATAAAAAAACATAGGTCCTCGACACTGGCTAAGGAAATTCTTCGTAATGTTTGAGTCATGCATTGTGCTTTTCAGACTTAGTCTGTTTTCCATTTTGTTATTGACTCATGTATTTCTGATTTATCTCATGCTAATCTAATTATTTCCTTTTTTACTTGCACTATTTCTTATCATATCTTAAAAATAAAATTCACTTTAAAACTACGCATGTGCACACACACATACACGCCTGCTTCTGTCTGGTCCCCCTCTGGAACAGCGATAAGTTTACGAACTTACAATCCTAAAATCAGGGATTCGATTCCCCTCGGTGGACACAGAAAATAGCTTGATATGGATTTGTTATTAAAAAAAACACACACACACTTCTGTCTGTTTATTCATATCCACCGATATAAACTACTTAGCAGTAACAGTACAATCCTTACAGTTGTGTTTTACCTTGTGAGACATTTGTTCTTCTGTCTGTTTGTTCATATCCACCAATATAAACTACTTAGCAGTGACTGTACAATCCTTACAGTTGTGTTTTACCTTGTGAGACATTTGTTCTTCTGTCTGTTTGTTCATATCCACCAATATAAACTACTTAGCAGTGACTGTACAATCCTTACAGTTGTGTTTTACCCTGTGAGACATTTGTTCTTCTGTCTGTTTATTCATATCCCCCAATATAAAATACTTAGCAGTAACAGTACAATCCTTACAGTTGTGTTTCACCTTGTGAGACATTTGTTCTTCTGTCTGTTTATTCATATCCACCAATATAAACTACTTAGCAGTAACAGTACAATCCTTACAGTTGTGTTTCACCTTGTGAGACATTTGTTCTTCTGTCTGTTTATTCATATCCACCAATATAAACTACTTAGCAGTAACAGTACAATCCTTACAGTTGTGTTTCACCTTGTGAGACATTTGTTCTTCTGTCTGTTTATTCATATCCCCCAATATAAACTACTTAGCAGTAACAGTACAATCCTTACAGTTGTGTTTCACCTTGTGAGACATTTGTTCTTCTGTCTGTTTATTCATATCCACCAATATAAACTACTTAGCAGTAACAGTACAATCCTTACAGTTGTGTTTCACCTTGTGAGACATTTGTTCTTCTGTCTGTTTATTCATATCCCCCAATATAAACTACTTAGCAGTAACAGTACAATCCTTACAGTTGTGTTTCACCTTGTGAGACATTTGTTCTTCTGTCTGTTTATTCATATCCACCAATATAAACTACTTAGCAGTGACTGTACAATCCTTACAGTTGTGTTTCACCTTGTGAGACATTTGTTCTTCTGTCTGTTTATTCATATCCACCAATATAAACTACTTAGCAGTAACAGTACAATCCTTACAGTTGTGTTTCACCTTGTGAGACATTTGTTCTTCTGTCTGTTTATTCATATCCCCAATATAAACTACTTAGCAGTAACAGTACAATCCTTACAGTTGTGTTTCACCTTGTGAGACATTTGTTCTTCTGTCTGTTTATTCATATCCACCAATATAAACTACTTAGCAGTAACAGTACAATCCTTACAGTTGTGTTTCACCTTGTGAGACATTTGTCTCTGATCAGCTTTAGTTAACAAAACAAAACCGACAGCGTGTTATTATATTTGGTATAAAGCTTTATTTCCACGGGAAGTAGCCATCTGAGTTTCTATAATTCCAAATAAAAGTCCACGATGACAGCAAAGATGAAATAGATATCAAAAGTTGATGTATTTGTATGAAATTTTGAAAATGCGATCAGTAAGTTAAAACATTACATAACACCCGCTGAAACATATATATATTATATACACCAGCTGAAGCGGATTTAGAAGCTGTATATTAGAAAATAGGTTTTCCCAACCTCTATTACATCTAAACCTGAACGTGCCGGCATGACCTGGGGATTTGAAGGTTTGACTCGCAATCTGAGGTCACGGGTTAGAATCTCCCCAACCAAACATGCTTGCCCTTTCAGCGCTATAACATGACGTCCAGTTCCATTATTTGTTGGTAGAAGAGGAGCCAAAGAGTTGGCGGTGGGCAGTGTTCACCAGCTGTCTGTCACTTCAAAATATTAGGGACAGCTGGTGCAGATAGCTCACGTGTGGCTTTGCGCGAAATTCAAAACAAATAGAACTCGATCCCTACATACACATCACATGAAGGTGTTTTGAAAACGAAAATTATACGTGTAATAAAAAATATATTCCACAAAAATACGAAGAATCTCTTAAACCAGCGTGGAACCACCATATAAATATACATATAAGTTTCATACATACACGCGAGTGATGAATAGTTAATAGACCATACATGTTTGTTGTTCTCAATGAGAACTGAATTGTGGCTCATCTGGTTGTTTTCGTGCAGCTCTTCGAATGGTTAACTTCAATATACCTTCACAATGGCTTAAAACACAACATCCAGACGTTCAGTTTCTTCTGTACGCACATTTTGTATTTAATAAAGTATGTTTTGCATGCACTAAATGCCTGATTTCGAGTTAAACCACACAAACCTTTAAAATTTCCGTTATGTTACACTTAAGTAGGATTTAAAATAAGAGAAATCATTTCAATAAAGGCAGTAACTCGTTCCATAGTTTGGACGATGGCCTGTGTTTGTAACCCATTTTTTGATAGTGAGTCAATTTACAAGCACTTTCAAAATTTCAAACAGTACAACGTGGATGAACTTAAATTTGTAAAAAAAAAAAAGATATAAAAATAAAAGATATAAATAAGTATTAAATTAAATATTTCTAGGTACTAAATTGAAGAACATAATGTAAGTATATAGTGTGATCAAAATGGTCCTGAAGAGGTCTGTTTATTTTCTCGTTGGTTATCATTTAATGAAACCTAGACTAAAATCAATCATCGATATTACTGTGTAAAAGCTTTTGGTGAAATTTATTTTTCCACCAGTGAAACTATGGCCCGACATGACCAGGTGGTTAAGGCATTCGACTCGTAATCCGAGGGTCGCGGATTCGAATCCCAATCACACCAAACTTGCTCGCCCTTTCAGCTGTTGAGACGTTGTAATGTGAAGGTCAATCCCACTATTTGCTGGTAAAGAGTAGCCCAAAAGTTGGCGGTGGGCGGTGATGACTAGTTGCCTTCCATCTAGTCTTACACTGCCAAATTAGGGACGGTTAGCGCAGATATCTCTCGAGTAGCTTTGCGCGAAATTCAAAACAAACACAAACCAATGAAATTGAAAACAAAAAAAACAGAAAACCCACGAGACTTTTCAAATTTATATCAACGAGTCTTTAATTTTTATGCCATAAAATTCTGTTTTGTAATTGCCAGAACCATGGTATTACTTTGTAACCAAAAATAAGTAAACAAAGACACATGAAGCAGTGCCGTGAATAAATCTCATGACATTTTCCTTGCTTTAAGAACAAAGGTACACAAGATATGTCTGTGGTATCTGTCGAATCACTGGAACAAATGTCTCCAAACCTAGTATGTACCTTGGAGATTCCCGAAGAAGGGTGTTTCTTTGTTTTATTAATTTATATCGATAAGTCGGAGAACTTTAAAGATAAGTAGTGTAAAAATATTGCTTATGCTCCTGGGATTCCATCTTTTGACTTTTACATCGTACCTTAAATCCCTGTAAAGCTTCTATTTGGACGTAACAAGTAAGGAAAAGTTGCTAATGTGCTGACTTGATATATAGTACTTGCTTCAGAGAAGGTTTCGACTACAAGTTGTATTTCCTTTTAAGCACAAAGCTACGCAATGAGCTACATGTGCAGATAAAGAAACCCAACTTTTCACTATATAAGCCTAAAAAACTTAACGCGCAGCCACTAGTGTGAGGGGGAAGGGGTCGAGGCTAGGCCAAAAAGAGTCGAAAAAAAAAAAACGTTGTCCAAAAGCTTATTAGCGGATGCAGTCCATTACTGGTTATAATGTAATCACCGACCTGCGCGAGCTGTACTTGTACTTTTAAAAACTATAAGTCTATAGTTTCTATGTACAGTTAAATGTATTTACGACACTCACAGTAATTTACTAACCTAAGCTGACGGGTCAACGCCCTTCTAAGGCACCTCTGTATCTACCTGACAGCTACATATTGGGAACAACTAACCGTGTGATGTGTTAAAATTGTAAGTGACACAAAAACGTTGATAAAACGAGTTTAGAATATAAATATACGAGGACTTCTTATAAAATCTAGTTGACGAATACGGATGTACGGGGTTTTCTTACCTGAAAGGAGATAAAATATACGTATACAAAGGCTTTTTTTATACAAGAAAAAAGTTAAAGTATATAGATGGACGGAGTATTTTTCATAAAAAATGACTTATAATACATGTAAGCTGATTTGTTTCTTTCTTTGTAAAAACGAATTAATGCTTATGGATACAGGCCTGACTTGGCCAGATGGGTTAAGGCGTTCGACTCGTAATCTGAGGGTGGCAGGTTCGAATTCCGGTCTCATCTTTTAGCTGTGGGTGCGTTATAAAGTGACGATCAATCCCACTATTCGTTGGTAAAAGAGTAAGTAGCCCAAGAGTTGGCGGTGGGTGGTGATGACTAGCTGCCTTCTCTCTAGCCTTACACTGCTAAATTGGGGACGGCTATCGCAGATAGTCCTCGTGTAGCTTTGCGCGAAATTCAAAAACAAACATTTTCAAAGACTATTGTTAGAGACAAATTATCCAGTTAGCACCAGAGTACAGCGGCAAACTTTGGAATTAATTGTGTTAAAAATAGCTGGTGAAAAAAAAATTTAAAACATATCCCTAACTTGCTACTTTAAATAATCCGTTATACTGAAATACTCAAGGCTTTCTTTTAAATAACCTACTAAAAAAACAGAACCATCTTGAAAGACGTGTAATTAATTAAAAACATCTGGGCTCTTTTTTTTTACGCCAAATTAAAATAGCCGCCATTTCATGCTTTCCGTTAAAGGTTAGATTTTGGAATGGTACCAAAAGCGTCTTTTGGGCTTTTCTAAAAAAAAAAACCGTTTGTTTTAAGTTTGCCGTGAAATACCAAAAAAAAAAAAGTTGGCGGACCGAGGTATTGGCTGAGAATTCGAAATCATTTGAAACTCGACCTTTAGCAAAGTTAAAACATTCCAAAGACTACTCAGAATAGAAATAAAGGTTGTTTAATTGAGCTTACCTGTCCTAATTAGTCCTGGAGTTGTCTAGCAGACGCAACTCTCGTGAAGTGTGCTCATAGTTAAAGACTAATTTTATTTTACACAATATAAAACCAATACCTCCATGGCTTCAGCAACTGTATCAAAACTCAGAGGATAATTTAGTTGTGTGATGTTAACTGTACTTCGCTCTCTGTACTGCTCTTGGCTCCATGCACGGAATGTTCTATTGGACCATGTGGCAAATCATGAACTTCTTTCAATTCCGTAATCAGTCCGAGCTGAACACCAAACGTTCGCTGATGTTTAAACTCGAGCGATAGAAGATTATAACAGCTGAGAAGTGACTGACCCGAGAAGTGTTTTTCCGGCGAAACACAAGGTTAGACGCTCATGCACAAAGCGGTAATGTATCAGGATTCGGAGTCTCTATCTATTAACCATACGTGCGCATTGAGCTTTTCGTTTATTCAATCTATATGTCTACGCATGCGTTATGTGGTTTTTCTTCAATGTTGCAAAACGTGCTGTGTGACCATTATATTGACAGAAAGAGAAACCTGTCTTTCATTTAGTGTTAGTTTTGTTAACCAATATTTCGATAACAAATTTAGAATATATTTATTTGAGTGTGTGTGTGTGCATATATATAGATGGGTGGAGAAATACACCATCTAATGACTTTTTATTAAATATTTACGACCATACAACTAATGAACAGTGAGGTATTATTAATGCATAAATTATTTTATAGCCGATATTTCGTAATTTTGGAATAAGTTTGTTTGTTTGTTTGTCTTTGGAATTTCGCGCAAAGCTACCCAAGAGATATCTGCGCTAGCCATCCCTAATTTAGGGGTGTAAGACTAGAGGGGGAAGGCAGCTAGTCATCACCACCCACCGCCAACTCTTGGGCTACTCTTTTACCAACGAATAGTAGGATTGACCGTCACATTATAACGCCCCCACGGCTGGGAGGGCGAGCATGTTTGGCGCGACGTGGATGCGAACCAGCGACCCTCAGATAACGAGTCGCACGCCTTAACGCGCTTGGCCATGCCGGGCCAATTGAAATAAGTAGCAGCAATATATTTAATTAATTTTCAACAGTGATTACTGCTGTGATGTTTTGTTTTCAATTATTATTGTGATTTACTGGATAAAGATAATAAACCATATAACCCAAGCGCTTTCGAAAAGTAAGTTCCGCAGTAAGTTGGTGGACTTTTAACGCTGAAATTCGGGGTTCAAAATGCAGATAGCCCATTGTGTAATTCGCACTAAAAAAACAACAGCGTTGAAGGGTTAGACTTTTTCGTGTAATGACAAACATGGGTAAAATAATTTTTTTATTTTGTCTTTAACTGGTGTTTTGAGCTCACGTGTGTTTCTAACACCATGACTACGATTCATTCAAAAAACAAGTAACACTCATCCAGTTTTACTTACTGCCAATTCTATTTAAAAAAAAAAACAACAACACGAAAAACATAATTACTGTATACATACACGGTGTTCTAGTAAATGAACAGGAATATGCATATTGTGTTTCCCTTCCGTTATAAGCTTGGCTTTATAATAATTTAAACACGCAGTATAACATTTATCATTGACATTGTATAGACACTCACCTCAGAAAATCTGTAACTCACGTTTCCCATAATGAAGTTGGTTAAAACTACAGGAAATTCACGAGGCTATTTATAAACTAATGAGATTTAGTTGGAATGATTTAGTTATTCCTCAAAATCTGCGTATATTTGGCTTGGTGCCAAATAAAAGTTGAGGCTGCCTTCAAGTTTTGTTCTAATTACCTAGATTTAAGGGCCCCGGCATGGTCAGAGGGTTAAGGTATTCAACTCTTAATCTGAGGGTCGCATTTTCGAATCCCCGTCGCACCAAACGTGCTCGCCCTTTCAGCCGTGGTGGCGTTATAATGTTGAGGTTAATCCCACTATTCGTTGGTAAAAGAGTAGCCCAAGAGTTGGCGGTGGTGACTAGCTGCTTTCCTTCTAGTCTTACACTGCTAAATTAGGACCGGCTAGCACAGATAGTCCTCGTGTAGCTTTGCACGAAATTTGAAAAAAACAAACAAAGAAGTTTAGATTTCAATCCATGTTATTTCCGAGCTATGAGTACAGTGTATCGTCAAATGTGCTGTTCAACATCTACATCAAAACATGCTCTGAATATAAAATATAAATAAGGTTGGCGTACAAACACAAACGTGTAAGTAAGAATATGTCAAAAATATTTTCACCAATCGTAATTTATGTTTATTTGTAAGACGTTTCAAATAAGACAGTCTTAATAAAGTGCTCACACACACGCCACAACAACTAAAACAGTGGTTTGGGATGGTGAATGTATTGTGTTATACAGAACAATGCAACTTCTGAAATTAGTTAAGTCCAGGCGTGACTTAGGGTTAGCGTGCCTGCAGTGTGAAACCTAGGATCCGTTGTTGACAACGCAGAAATATGCTCCGTACTTTGCAACCGAGGGTGTCCTGTAAGAGTAAGAGTGAAATTCTACTATTCGACCATACAGAAGTAGGCCTAGCAGAAGTAGGCCTACTACTGGGAGTGGGTGCTGTTGAGAGTAAGAGTGAAATTCTACTATTCGACCATACAGAAGTAGGCCTACTACTGGGAATGTATGCTGTTGATTAACTTCCTTAACCCTAGTCTTTCAGCTCAAAATCAGGGACATCCACACGTATCTAGTGCAGCACTGCACAAAGTTCTGAAACCAAACACACCTGATTGTTGCTCGAACACTGATTTAATTATAACATTAAAATTACAAAGGCTAGACACGTTCGATGCATGGTACGTTTGCACAAATTATGTTTAGTACTTACTTAAACTGTAGGCGTGACCTAGTACTCATCGTGCAAGGCTGCTGATGGGGCAGCCCAACGTTAGAGACACGATATTGCTGAGCACGCTTCATACAGGTTAAAAGAAATTATATCAAGAGTCATAATTGGTCTCAGCAGACACCGACACGAAACTCTGTTCTAATTTTACAATGTTGTACCTCAATTTAGAAGCTTCTCGCTTGATCGTTTAAGCAATATCCTGTTCTAGTCCTTAATATGTAACACTAAAAAAAATAAAACATGAAAAAAATCCGAAACTGATAAGTTATCAAATGTTTTCTATTTAATGACAATAAACACAAAAAATGTTTACAGTTTTGACCGAAATCTTGACGTTCATATTTATATGAATGGTCTAAATTTGGTAAGTTTTAATTTCTATCAAACATCCAATAACACACTCTGATCATAATGGTGTTTAACGTAAATTGGATATGAATGGTCTAAATTTGGTAAGTTTTAATTTCTATCAAACACCCAATAACACACTCTGATCATAATGGTGTTTAACGTAAATTGGATATGAATGGTCTAAATTTGGTAAGTTTTAATTTCTATCAAACACCCAATAACACACTCTGATCATAATGGTGTTTAATGTAAATTGGATATGAATGGTCTAAATTTGGTAAGTTTTAATTTCTATGAAACACTCAATAACACACTTTAATCATAATGGTGTTTAACGTAAATTGGATATGAATGGTCTAAATGTGGTAAGTTTTAATTTCTATCAAACACCCAATAACACACTCTGATCATAATGGTGTTTAACGTAAATTGGATATGAATGGTCTAAATTTGGTAAGTTTTAATTTCTAAAAGTGATGAAAAGAAATTTTTGTTCCTGTTTATTTTTCTTAATAGACGGTAATGAATCTCAAATATAACAGTTAACAAAAGTTTGGTCTAATTAATTTATGGAAACGAAAAATATTATATAAAATCGAATATTTTCCATCAGCTTATAACAAATTAAAATCTAATATTAAATCTGACATATTCCATTAACTTATGAAAACGAAAGATATTATGAAATCGAATATTCTGATTCTTTTTTTCACTGTAACAGTGATCATTACAAAGTCAAAATATAAACCTCTTCAGTTGGCTCACACACACACACACACACACCCGTCTCCCCCACTAAAAATCGGTTTCCCTTACCCGTGGTGGGCAGAGCACAGACAGCTGCTCATTGTGTAGCTTAGTGCTTAATTCTAAACAAAGAAATGGACATTGTTGGCTCTCCTTTTGAATCAGTTCATGTGTTTGTCGAGTGCAAAAAAAAAAGACATAATGTACCCTGGTCAACAGACAGTTGAAAGGTGTGGCAACAATGGTTCGTGATAAATATTCCAACTTTCAATTCGTTCACAAATCATTGTGTTTGCTGGTCGAAGAGGAAATAGTTTTTAGTTTCACTCCACGTCTTTTTTTATTACTTTTTTTATTGGGAAACCAATCACAATTGTCGCCCTATGAATGTTTCTAAAAGTGGAAATTCTGTTCTTTCTTTGTTGTTAAACGCAAAGCTTTAAAATGGGCCATCTGTGCTGTGCCTGCGAAAACATAACCCATAATTTTATCATTATAAATCTACCAGCAAAACTACACAAAGGCTATCTGCGCTAGCCGTCCCTAATTTAGCAGTGTAAGACTAGAGGAAAGGCATTTAGTCATCACCACCTACCATCAATCCTTGGGCTACTCTTTTACCATAGAATAGCGAATTTGACCGTCACATTATAACGCCCCCACGGCTGAAAGGGCAAACATGTTTGGGGTGACGGGATTCCAATCCGCGACCCTCGGATTATGAGCCCTGTTGAAAGAGAGAACTGAAAATATTTATGAGAAATAATTTTAAGCTTTTTCTGAAACGTATCACAAAACTCTGAATAAAACATTAGGTTTAACGCGACCAAAAATACCGCTACATAAACTACTTATTCAAGATGAAAACCAGTGTATTGAAAACAGTCCATGTTTCTAAATAACTAAATCATACCATCTGTGTATTGAACAGAGATGGTACATAAATCTATATAAACTGGCGGGATAACGCTAAAATTCAGGGATCGATACCCGTGGTAAACCGAACGCACTTAACCGATTCTGTTCTTTTGCGCTAGAATAAAACAAGATATTTAAAGTTATTATTGTGCTGCTGTTTACCACATTACCTTTATTTAAATGTTCCGCTTGAAATGCAATAATAACTGAAAAATAATCACAATTTGTTTTGTTATCCTGGTTTAAAAATCGAGACTCGACGTGACCAGGTGGTTAGGGCGCTCGACTCGTAACCTGAAGGTCAGTGGTTCGAATCCCAGTCACGCCAAACATGCCCGGCCCTTTTAGCTATGGGGGCGTCATAATGTGACGGTCAATCCCACCCTTTGATGGTAAAAGAGTAGCCCAAGAGTTGGTGGTGGGTGATGATGACTAGCTGTTTATACCAAAATTCCCAGTAAACACAATAAACACATCAATAAAACCAGATAAAACAATATACTGGAACACTCATCAACTGATAAAACAAAAAAAAACGCCTGGAGAAAATGGAATACAAACCATCCACCTAAACAATGGTGGTCAGAAATTATATGTACACCTAACAGCTTTATTTAACTTATCATTTACAGTTGGATATATCCCTGTTTGTTGGAAACAAGCCGTAATTTTCATGTTTCAGAAAGAAGGAAAGCCAGCAAATAAGCCAAACGATTACCGCCAGATTAGTCTAACCAGTTGCATCGGAAAAAATATTAGAAAAAAATAATTAATAATCGACTATCTATATACTTAGAAGTAAATATCAAATTACCCGAAATTCAAAACGGCTTTAGGAAATGCACACAAACTACAGACCACATAATCAGATTAACTGAAACAATTACAGACAGTTTTAACAAGAACGAATGTGCTGTAGCTTGCTTTCTCGACATTGAGAAAGCATTCGACACGATCTGGCATCACGGATTACGATACCGCTTAATGAAAATGGATTCACCCAAGGGAACTAACTATTCGCTGGCCATCTAACCTTTTGAACAATAGAACGTGTAAAGTAGATGTGAATGGTGCCTACTCATAGTGTTTTTCATCCGAGGTAAGAGTCCCACAGGGAGGGTAGTTAGCCCTATCTTATTTATCATGTATGTGAGTAATATGCCACTGTCGGACCTAAAGGTTTTGCATCACAATTTGCTGACGATGTAGCAGTCTGGAAAAGTGTCCCCACTCCTTCAGTAGCAGCAACGAACCTCCAACCAGTTCTGAATAGTTTAGAAGAATACTGCCAGAAATATAGAATAAAAATAAATATTCCGAGAAACCTAGTAATACCATTCACCAGATTAAATAAACTGAAAAAAGATCCACCAAAGTTATACATGAATGGATCAATTTTACAGACTGCTACTTTGGTTCAATTTTTAGGATTAACTTACGATATCAAATTAAC
This sequence comes from Tachypleus tridentatus, assembly GCF_004210375.1. Taxonomy (NCBI): domain Eukaryota; kingdom Metazoa; phylum Arthropoda; class Merostomata; order Xiphosura; family Limulidae; genus Tachypleus; species Tachypleus tridentatus. The sequence continues at coordinate 20,720,258 of NC_134835.1, forward strand.
GTAGATACAGCCATACTAACAATATCCTGACTAGAATCTGGAAAAGCAAATTGTGCAAGAAGTCTGTCAGGTAAAAAATCAAGGTACATCACCTGATAATGTAACAAAATCTACAAAACATGCATTAGACATATAATAGAATACGCAAGTCCAGCTTGGATAAACATAATACAAAATCACTAACACAAACTTCAGAAAATACAAAATTCAATCATAACCTCAGCTAGTACCAGTACTTCATCAACAATCAAACACAAGTATGCAAACTGAGAGAAGCATCCGATAGACTCTTGCATAATACACTAAATTATTTTGATAAAAATTGGCATAAAAATGATTTATTATGTGATCTCGACAGATACCACGTACATGATAAACATAGTCCTAAGTATATATGTAAAAACGACCAGTATGAGTACAGAAAACTCTATGTAGAGGAGCGAACAACGTTTCGACCTTCTTCGGTCATCGTCACATTCACAAAGAAGAAAAGACATAACTGATCGATAGCTGACCACATGTTTGAAGACGGTTGTGTAATTGAGTGTAGGAATGCAGAGGACGTGCTTATATGCTGGATTATATTTATTGATATAGGTATAAAGGTGTTTCTTTGTGTTGGTTTATTTTGTGAACCTGACAATGACAGAAGAAGGTCAAACATTGTTCGCTCCTCTACATACAGTTTTCTCTATCCATACCAGCCGTTTTTACATATATATTTTTTCTCTACAAGTGGGTTTTCTCGTCATCGCGCATTATTATACGTATTATTGTTCACAGCTCAAGATATTTCTTTTTTTTAGAAAATTATTAAAACCTTACAGAATATAG
>NC_134835.1:20721591-20780520 GCF_004210375.1 Tachypleus tridentatus
GAAAGGGTATCACTACAATAAATAGTATCACTACAATAAAGAGTATCACGACAACAAAGAGTATCACTACAAGAAAAAGTATCACTACAACAAAGAATATTACTACAGCAAAGAGTATCACTATAAGAAATAGAACCACTAGAACAAAGAGTATCACTACAATAAGGAGTATCACTAGAACAAAGAAAATCACTACAATAAAGAGTATCACTACAACAAATGTATCACTGCAACAAACAGTATCACTACAATAAATAGAACCACTAGAACAAAGAGTATTCTTACAATAAAAAGTATCTCTACAACAAAGAGTATCACTAGAACAAAGAGTATCACTAGAACAAAGAGTATCCCTACAATAAAGAGTATCAATACAACAAAGAGTATGACTACAAGAAATAGTATCACTACAAAAAAGAGTATCACTACAATAACGAATATCACAAGAACAAAGAGTATCACTTCAACAAAAGTATCACTACAATAAAGAGTATCAAAACAACAAAGAGTATCACTTCAAGAAAGAGTATCACAATAATTAAGAGTATTACTATAATAAAGATTATCACTAAAAAAGCGCATTATTACAATAAAGAGGATCACAACAATAAATAGTATCACTACAAGAAATAGTATCACTACAGTAAAGAGTATCACTACAATTAAGAGTATCACTACAACAAAGAGTATTGACTACAACAAAGAGTATCACTACAAGAAATGGAACCACTAGAACAAAAAGTATCACTGCAACAAAGAGTATCACTACAATAAAGAATATCACTAGAGAAAGAGTATCCCTACAATAAAGAGTATCAATACAACAATGATTATGACTACAAGAAATGGTATCAACTAGGACAAAGAGTATCACTACAATAAACAGGGTATCACAAGGAACAAAAGAGTATCACTGCAACAAAAGTAGTATCACTCAAAAAATAAAGAGTATCAATACAACAAAGAGTATCAAAACAAGGAAGGAGTATCACCACAAGAAATGGAATCACTTCAAGTAAGCAGTTGTATCCACTACAACAAAGAGTATCACTACAATAAAAGGTATCACCTTGACAAAGAGTATCACTACAATAAAGAGTATCACTTCAACAAAAGGGTATCACTACAACAAAGGGTATTACTACAACAAAGAGTATCACTACAAAAAATGATATCACTCACAACAAGGAATCATCACTACAAGGGGTAGAACCACTAGGAACAAAGAGTATCACTTCAATAAAGGAGTATCACTGAGATACAAGAGATAATCACTACAATAAAGGAGTATCACTAGGATAATAAGTAAAGAGATAAAACAAATTGTATCTTAACAACAAGAGTATCATCCCAACAACAAAGAGTATCCCTACAATAAAGAGTATCTCTACAAGAAAGAGTATCACTACAACAAAGAGTATCACTACAATAAAGAATATCTCTACAACAAAGAGTATCACTACAAGAAAGAGTATCACTACAAGAAATAGAATCACTTCCAACAAAGAGTATCACTACAACAACAAGGAATATCACTACAATAAGAGTATCACCAAAGACAAAGAGTATCACTACAATAAAGGAGGTATCACTACAACAAAGGTATCACTACAATAAAGGTATCACTATAACAAGAGGTATCACTACAATAAGGGAGTATCACAACAACAAAGAGTATCACTACAACAAATAGTATCACTACAACAAAGAGTATCACTACAATAAAAGAAAGTATCACAAATACAAAAGATAATCACTACAATAAAAGTATCACTAGGATAATGAGGTAAAGAGATAAAACAAAGAGTATCTTAACAACAAAGAGTGTATCCCAACAACAAAGAGTGTCCTTACTATAAAGGGTATCACTACAATAAAGAGTATCACTACAACAAAGAGTATTCACTACAACAAAGAGTATCACTACAAGAGGAAACAGAACCACTAGAACAAAGGTATCACTGCAACAAAGAGTATCACTACAATAAAGAATATAACTACAACAAAGGTATCTACTACAATAAAGGTATCAATACAGCAAAGGTTATCACTACAAAAATGGTATCACTACAACAAAGAGTATCACTACAATAACCAGTATCACAAGGAAACAAAGAGTATCAAAACAACAAAGGTATCAAAACAACAAGGGTATCACTACAAGAAGAGTATCACAACAATTAAAGGTATTTCTACAATAAAGATTATCACTAAAAGAAGGGTATCATTACAACAAAGAGTTATCACTATAAGGAATGAGTATCACTAAAAGATAAGGTGGATCACAACAATAAATGAGTATCACTACAATAAAAGTTATCACTACAAGAAAGAGTATCACTACAGTAAAGGTATCACTACAATAAATGGTATCACTACAAGAAAGGTATCACTACAACAAATGGTTTCACTACAGGAACAAAGGTATCACTGCAACAAAGGTATCACTACTACAACAAACGAGTATCACTACAATAAAAGAGTATCACTACAATAAAGAGTATCACTACACTAAATAGAAGTATCACTAGAATAAAGGTAACATACAACAAAGGTATCACAACAACAAAGGTGTCCCTACTATAAAGGGTATCACTACAACAAAAAGGTATCACTGCAATAAAGAGTATCACTATAGAAATAGTAATACTACGTACACAACAAAGAGTATCACTACAACAAAGAGTATCACTACAATGAAAGTATCACTACAACAAAGGTATAACTATAATAAAGAGTATCACTACAGTAAAGGTATCACTGGAACAAAGAAAGCATCACTTTCCAGAAATGGTATCACTACAACAAAGGTATCACTACAACAAGGTGTATCACCACAATAAAGAGTAATTACTACAATAGGGTATCACTAGGAATAAGGAGTATATCACTACAATAAACGGTATCACTACAATAGTAGTATTACTAGGACAAAGAGTATCACTTACTAAACAAAGAGTATCACTGCAAGTAAAAAACGTATCACTACAAGAAATAGAGATCACTAGAAACAAAGAGTATCACTTTACAATAAAGAGTATCACTCAGGACAAAGAGTATCACTACAATAAAGGAGGTATCACTAGAACAAAAAAGTATCACTGGAACAAAAGAGTATCACGTATTACAATAAAAGAGTATCACTACAAGGAAAGAGTATCACTGGCCTCAATAAAGAGTATCACTAAGATAAAGAGTATCACTACAACAAAAGGTATCACTGGAACAAAGAGTATCACTACACAATAAAGAGTATCACTACAACAAAGAGTATCACTACAATAAAGAGTATCACTACAATAAAAGGGTATCATCACTACAACAAAGGTATCACTACAATAAAGAGTATCACTACAACAAAGAGTATCACTCACAACAAAGAGTATCACTACAAGAAAGAGTATCACTACAACAAAGAGTATCACTACAAACAAAGAGTATCACTACAACAAAGAGTATCACTACAATAAAAGGAGTATCACTACAATAAAGAGTATCACTAGAACAAAGAGTATCACTACAACAAAGAGTATCACTAGGATAAAAGAGTATCACTACAATAAAGAGTATCACTACAAGAAATGAGTATCACTAAGAACAAAGAATTTCCCTACAATAAAAAAAGTATCACTACAATAAAGAATATCACTACAAAAAGAGTATCACTAGAAAGAAAGAGTATCACTACAATAAAGAGTATCACTAGAATAAAGAGTATCACTACAATAAAGAGTATCACTAGAATAAAGAGTATCACTACAAGAAATAAAATCACTTCAACAAACAGGATCAATACAACAAAGAGTATCACTACAATAAAGAGTATCACACAACAAAGTAGTATTACATCAAGAAACAGTATCAATACAACAAAGAGTATCACTACAATAAAAAGTATCACTAAAATAAAGAGTATCACTACAACAAAAAGTATCACTACAACAAAGAATATTATTACAACAAAGAGTATCACTACAAGAAATAGAAGCTCTAGAACAAAGAGTATCACTACAATAAAGAGTATCACCACAATAAAGAGTATCACTAGAACATAGAGTATCTCTACAATAAAGAGTATCACTACAAGAAATAGAACCACTAGAACAAAGAGTATTCTTACAATAAAAAGTATCTCTACAACAAAGAGTATCACTACAATAAAAGAGGTATCACTAGAACAAAAAATTATCACTTACAATAAAGAGTATCACTAGAACAAAGAGTATCCCTACAATAAAGAGTATCTCTACAAGAAAGAGTATCACTACAACAAAGAGTATCACTACAATAAAAAATATCACTACAACAAAGAGTATCACTACAACAAAGAGTATCCCTACAATAAAGAGTATCTCTACAAGAAAGAGTATCACTACAACAAAGAGTATCACTACAATAAAGAATATCACTACAACAAAGAGTATCACTACAATAAAGAGTATCACTACAAGAAATAGAATCACTTGAACAAACAGTATCACTACAACAAAGAGTATCACTACAATAAAGAGTATCACTACAACAAAGAGTATCACTACAATAAAGAGTATCACTACAACAAAGAGTATCACTACAATAAAGAGTATCACTACAACAAAGAGTATCACTACAATAAAGAGTATCACAACAACAAAGAGTATCACTACAACAAATAGTATCACTACAACAAAGAGTATCACTACAATAAAGAGTATCACAAGTACAAAGATAATCACTACAATAAAGAGTATCACTAGGATAATGAGTAAAGATAAAACAAAGAGTATCTTAACAACAAAGAGTATCCCAACAACAAAGAGTGTCCCTACAATAAAGGGTATCACAACAATAAAGAGTATCACTACAACAAAGAGTATTACTACAACAAAGAGTATCACTACAAGAAATAGAACCACTAGAACAAAGAGTATCACTGCAACAAAGAGTATCACTACAATAAAGAATATCACTAGAACAAAGAGTATCCCTACAATAAAGAGTATCAATACAACAAAGAGTATGACTACAAGAAATAGTATCACTACAACAAAGAGTATCACTACAATAACGAGTATCACAAGAACAAAGAGTATCACTGCAACAAAAGTATCACTACAATAAAGAGTATCAAAACAACAAAGAGTATCAAAACAACAAAGAGTATCACTGCAAGAAAGAGTATCACAACAATTAAGAGTATTTCTACAATAAAGATTATCACTAAAAAAGCGTATCATTACAACAAAGGTTATCACTATAAGAATGAGTACACTAAAAGAAAGTGGATCACAACAATAAATAGTATCACTACAATAAAGAGTATCACTACAAGAAATAATATCACTACAGTAAAGAGTATCACTACAAGAAAGAGTATCACCACAACAAAGAGTATCACTGCAACAAAGAGTATCACTACAACAAAGAGTATCACTGCAACAAACAGTATCACTACAACAAAGAGTATCACTACAATAAAGAGTATCACTACAATAAAGAGTATCACTACAATAAAGAGTATCACTAGAACAAAAAGTATCACTACAAGAAAGAGTATCACTACAACAAAGAGTATCACTACAACAAAGAGTATCACCACAATAAAGAGTATCACTACAATAAAAGAGTATCACTAGGAATAAAGAGTATCACTACAATAAAGAGTATCACTACAACAACAAAGTATCACTACAATAAAGAGTATTACTAGAACAAAGAGTATCACTACAACAAAGAGTATCACTACAATAAAAAGTATCACTACAAGAAAGAGTATCACTACAACAAAGAGTATCACTACAACAAAGAGTATCACTACAATAAAGAGTATCACTAAAATAAAGAGTATCACTACAACAAAGAGTATCACTACAATAAAGAGTATCACTACAATAAAGAGTATCACTACAACAAAGAGTATCACTACAACAAAGAGTATCACTACAAAAAAGAGTATCACTACAACAAAGAGTATCACTACAACAAAGAGTATCACTACAATAAAAAGTATCACTACAATAAAGAATATCACTACAACAAAGAGTATCACTTTACAACAAAGAGTATCACTACAATAAAGAGTATCACTACAATAAAGAGTATCACTATAAGAAAGAGTATCACTAGAACAAAGAGTATCCTACAATAAAAAAGTATCACTACAATAAAGGAATATCACTACAACAAAGAGTATCACTAGAAGAAAGAGTATCACTACAATAAAGAGTATCACTACAATAAAGAGTATCACTAGAATAAAGAGTATCACTACAAGAAATAGAATCACTACAACAAAGAGTATCAATACAACAAAGAGTATCACTACAATAAAGAGTATCACTACAACAAAGAGTATCACTAAAATAAAGAGTATCACTACAACAAAAAGTATCACTACAACAAAAAGTATCACTACAACAAAGAATATTATTACAACAAAGAGTATCACTACAAGAAATAGAACCACTAGAACAAAGAGTATCACTACAATAAAGAGTATCACTACAACAAAGAGTATCACTCACAATAAAGAGTATCACTGGAACAAAAAAGTATCACTACAATAAAGAGTATCACTACAACAAAGAGTATCACTACAAGAAAGAGTATCACTACAACAAAGAGTATCACTAGAACAAAGAGTATCACTACAATAAAGAGTATCACTACAACAAAGAGTATCACTACAATAAAGAGTATCACTAAAATAAAGAGTATCACTACAACAAAGAGTATCACTAGAACAAAGAGTATCACTACAATAAAGAGTATCACTACAACAAAGAGTATCACTACAATAAAGAGTATCACTACAATAAAGAGTATCACTACAATAAAGAGTATCACTACAACAAAGAGTATCACTACAAGAAAGAGTATCACTACAACAAAGGAGACAATCACCACTACAACAAAGAGTATCACTAGAACAAAGAGTATCACTCACAAGAAAGAGAACCACTAGAACAAAAAAGAGTATCACTCACAAGAAAGAGTACCACTAGAACAAAGAGTATCACTACAATAAAGAGTATCACTAGAACAAAGAGTATCACTACAATAAAGAGTATCACTAGAACAAAGAGTATCACTACAATAAAGAGTATCACTACAACAAAGAGTATCACTACAACAAAGAGTATCACTACAACAAAGAGTATCACTACAATAAAGAGTATCACTACAAGAAATAGAATCACTACAACAAACAGTATCAATACAACAAAGAGTATCACTACAATAAAGATTATCAACTACAACAAAGAGTATCACTACAATAAAGAGTATCACTAGAACAAAGAGTATCACTACAATAAAGAGTATCACTACAACAAAGAGTATCACTACAATAAAGAGTATCACTACAACAAAGAGTATCACTACAAGAAAGAGTATCACTACAACAAAGAGTATCACTCACAACAAAGAGTATCACTACAATAAAAAGTATCACTACAATAAAGAGTATCACTACAACAAAGAGTATCACTACAATAAAGAGTATCACTACAACAAAGAGTATCACTACAATAAAGAGTATCACTAGTAATAAAAAGTATCACTACAATAAAGAGTATCACTACAACAAAGAGTATCACTACAATAAAGAGTATCACTACAAGAAAGAGAATCACTACAACAAAGCAGTATCACTACAACAAAGAGTATCACTACAATAAAGAGTATCACTAAAATAAAGAGTATCACTACAAGAAATAGAATCACTTCAACAAACAGTATCAATACAACAAAGAGTATCACTACAATAAAGAGTATCACTACAACAAAGAGTATCACTACAATAAAGAGTATCACTACAATAAAGAGTATCACTACAATAAAGAGTATCACTAAAATAAAGAGTATCACTTTAACAAAGAGTATCACTACAACAAAGAGTATCACTACAAGAAATAGTATCACTACAACAAAGAGTATCACTACAACAAAGAGTATCACTACAACAAAGAGTATCACTACAATAAAAAGTATCACTACAATAAAGAGAATATCACTAGCAACAAAGAGTATCACTACAATAAAGAGTATCACTACAACAAAGAGTATCACTACAACAAAGAGTATCACTACAACAAAAAGTATCACTACAACAAAGATATCACTACAACAAAGAGTATCACTACAAGAAATAAAACCACTAGAACAAAGAGTATCACTACAATAAAGAGTATCACTAGAACAAAGAGTATCACTACAATAAAGAGTATCACTAGAACAAAGAGTATCACTACAAGAAATAGTATCACTACAATAAAGAGTATCACTACAACAAAGAGTATCACCACAATAAAGAGTATCACTACAACAAAGAGTATCACTACAATAAAGAGTATCACTACAACAAAGAGTATCACTACAATAAAGAGTATCACTAGAACAAAGAGTATCACTACAACAAAGAGTATCCCTACAATAAAAACGTATCACTACAAGAAAGAGTATCACTACAACAAAGAGTATCACTAGAACAAAGAGTATCACTACAATAAAGAGTATCACTAAAATAAAGAGTATCACTACAACAAAGAGTATCACTACAATAAAGAGTATCACTACAATAAAGAGTATCACTAGAACAAAGAGTATCACTACAATAAAGAATATCACTAGAACAAAGAGTATCACTACAACAAAGAGTATCACTACAATAAAGAGTATCACTACAATAAAGAGTATTACTATAAGAAAGAGTATCACTAAAACAAAGAATATCACTACAACAAAGTGTATCACCAAAATAAAGAATATCATTACAACAAAGTGTATCACTACAACAAAGAGTATCACTACAACAAAAAGTATCACTACAATAAAGAATATCACTAGAGCAAAGAGTATCACTACAACAAAGAGTATCACTAGAATAAAGAGTATCTCTACAATAAAGAGTATCACTATAAGAAAGAGTATCACTTGAACAAAGAGTATCCCTACAATAAAAAGTATCACTACAATAAAGAATATCACTACAACAAAGAGTATCACTAGAACAAAGAGTATCACTACAATAAAGAGTATCACTACAATAAAGAGTATCACTACAATAAAGAGTATCACTACAACAAAGAGTATCACTACAACAAAGAGTATCACTACAAGAAATAGTATCACTACAACAAAGAATATCACTACAACAAAGAGTATCACTACAATAAAAAGTATCACTACAATAAAGAATATCACTAGAGCAAAGAGTATCACTACAACAAAGAGTATCACTAGAATAAAGAGTATCTCAACAATAAAGAGTATCACAATAAGAAAGAGTATCACTAGAACAAAGAGTATCCCTACAATAAAAAGTATCACTACAATAAAGAATATCACTACAACAAAGAGTATCACTAGAAGAAAGAGTATCACTACAATAAAGAGTATCACTAGAATAAAGAGTATCACTACAATAAAGAGTATCACTAGAATAAAGAGTATCACTACAAGAAATAGAATAACTTCAAGAAACAGTATCAATACAACAAAGAGTATCACTACAATAAAGAGTATCACTACAACAAAGAGTATCACTAAAATAAAGAGTATCACTACAACAAAAAGTATCACTACAACAAAGAATATTACTACAACAAAGAGTATCACTACAAGAAATAGAAACAATAGAACAAAGAGTATCACTACAATAAAGAGTATCACTAGAACAAAGAGTATCACTACAATAAAGAGTATCACTAGAACAAAAAGTATCACTACAATAAAGAGTATCACTACAACAAAGAGTATCACTACAAGAAAGAGTATCACTAAAACAAAGAGTATCACTAGAACAAAGAGTATCACTACAATAAAGAGTATCACTACAACAAAGAGTATAACTACAATAAAGAGTATCACTACAATAAAGAGTATCACTACAATAAAGAGTATCACTACAAGAAATAGAATCTCTTCAACAAACAGTATCAATACAACAAAGAGTATCACTACAATAAAGAGTATCACTATAACAAAGAGTATCACTACAATAAAGAGTATCACTACAATAAAGAGTATCACTACAATAAAGAGTATCACTAAAATAAAGAGTATCACTTTAACAAAGAGTATCACTACAACAAAGAGTATCACTACAACAAAGAGTATCACTACAAGAAATAGTATCACTACAACAAAGAATATCACTACAACAAAGTGTATCACTACAACAAAGAGTATCACTACAATAAAAAGTATCACTACAATAAAGAGTATCACTAGAACAAAGAGTATCACTACAATAAAGAGTATCACTACAACAAAGAGTATCACTAAAATAAAGAGTATCACTACAACAAAAAGTATCACTACAACAAAGAGTATTACTACAACAAAGAGTATCACTACAAGAAATAAAACCACTAGAACAAAGAGTATCACTACAATAAAGAGTATCACTAGAACAAAGAGTATCACTACAATAAAGAGTATCACTAGAACAAAGAGTATCACTACAAGAAAGAGTATCACTACAATAAAGAGTATCACTACAACAAAGAGTATCACCAGAATAAAGAGTATCACTACAATAAAGAGTATCACTAGAGTAAAAAGTATCACTACAATAAAGAGTATCACTGCAACAAAGAGTATCACTACAATAAAGAGTATCACTACAAGAAATAGAATCACTTCAACAAACAGTATCAATACAACAAAGAGTATCACTACAATAAAGAGTATCACTATAATAAAGAGTATCACTACAAGAAATAGAATCTCTTCAACAAACAGTATCAATACAACAAAGAGTATCACTACAATAAAGAGTATCACTATAAAAAAGAGTATCACTACAATAAAGAGTATCACTACATTAAAGAGTATCACTACAACAAAGAGTATCACTAGAACAAAGAGTATCACTACAATAAAGAGTATCACCACAACAAAGAGTATCACTACAATAAAGAGTATCACTAAAATAAAGAGTATCACTAAAATAAAGAGTATCACTACAACAAAGAGTATCACTACAATAAAGAGTATCACTACAATAAAGAGTATCACTAGAACAAAGAGTATCACTACAATAAAGAGTATCACTACAATAAAGAGTATCACTACAACAAAGAGTATCACTACAACAAAGAGTATCACTACAAGAAAGAGTATCACTACAACAAAGAATATCACTACAACAAAGTGTATCACTACAACAAAGAGTATCACTACAATAAAAAGTATCACTACAATAAAGAATATCACTAGAGCAAAGAGTATCACTACAACAAAGAGTATCACTAGAATAAAGAGTATCTCTACAATAAAGAGTATCACTATAAGAAAGAGTATCACTAGAACAAAGAGTATCCCTACAATAAAAAGTATCACTACAATAAAGAATATCACTACAACAAAGAGTATCACTAGAAGAAAGAGTATCACTACAATAAAGAGTATCACTAGAATAAAGAGTATCACTACAAGAAATAGAATCACTTCTACAAACAGGATCAATACAACAAAGAGTATCACTACAATAAAGAGTATAACTACAAGAAATAGAATTACTTCAAGAAACAGTATCAATACAACAAAGAGTATCACTACAATAAAGAGTATCACTACAACAAAGAGTATCACTAAAATAAAGAGTATCACTACAACAAAAAGTATCACTACAACAAAAAGTATCACTACAACAAAGAGTATTACTACAACAAAGAGTATCACTACAAGAAATAGAACCACTAGAACAAAGAGTATCACTACAATAAAGAGTATCACTACAACAAAAAGTATCACTACAATAAAGAGTATCACTACAACAAAGAGTATCACTAGAACAAAGAGTATAACTACAATAAAGAGTATCACTACAATAAAGAGTATCACTACAACAAAGAGTATCACTACAAGAAAGAGTATCACTACAACAAAGAATATCACTACAACAAAGAGTATCACTAGAACAAAGAGTATCACTACAAGAAATAGAACCACTAGAACAAAGAGTATCACTACAATAAAGAGTATCACTAGAACAAAGAGTATCACTACAATAAATAGTATCACTAGAACAAAGAGTATCACTACAATAAAGAGTATCACTACAACAAAGAGTATCACTGCAACAAAGAGTATCACTACAATAAAGAGTATCACTACAATAAAGAGTATCACTACAAGAAATAGAATCACTTCAACAAACAGTATCACTACAATAAAGAGTATCAATACAACAAAGAGTATCACTACAATAAAGAGTATCACTAGAACAAAGAGTATCACTACAATAAAGAGTATCACTACAACAAAGAGTATCACTACAATAAAGAGTATCACTACAACAAAGAGTATTACTACAAGAAATAGTATCACTACATCAAAGAGTATCACTACAAGAAAGAGAACCACTAGAACAAAGAGTATCACTACAATAAAGAGTATCACTAGAACAAAGAGTATCACTACAATAAAGAGTATCACTAGAACAAAGAGTATCCCTACAATAAAGAGTATCACTACAATAAAGAGTATCACTACAACAAAGAGTATCACTACAATAAAGAGTATCACTACAACAAAGAGTATCACTACAATAAAAAGTATCACTACAATAAAGAATATCACTAGAGCAAAGAGTATCACTACAATAAAGAGTATCACTACAACAAAGAGTATCACTAAAATAAAGTGTATCACTACAACAAAAAGTATCACTACAACAAAGAATATTACTACAACAAAGAGTATCACTACAAGAAATAAAACCACTAGAACAAAGAGTATCACTACAATAAAGAGTATCACTAGAACAAAGAGTATCACTACAATAAAGAGTATCACTAGAACAAAGAGTATCACTACAAGAAATAGTATCACTACAATAAAGAGTATCACTACAACAAAGAGTGTCACCAGAATAAAGAGTATTACTACAATAAAGTGTATCACTAGAGTAAAAAGTATCACTACAATAAAGAGTATCACTGCAACAAAGAGTATCACTACAATAAAGAGTATCACTAGAAGAAATAGAATCACTTCAACAAAGAGTATCACTACAACAAAGAGTATCACTACAATAAAGAGTATCACTATAATAAAGAGTATCACTACAAGAAATAGAATCTCTTCAACAAACAGTATCAATACAACAAAGAGTATCACTACAGTAAAGAGTATCACTATAAAAAAGAGTATCACTACAATAAAGAGTATCACTACAATAAAGAGTATCACTACAACAATGAGTATCACTAGAACAAAGAGTATCACTACAATAAAGAGTATTACTGCCAGAAAGAGTATCACTACAATAAAGAGTATCACTAAAATAAAGAGTGTCACTAAAATAAAGAGTATCACTACAACAAAGAGTATCACTACAATAAAGAGTATCACTACAATAAAGAGTATCACTAGATCAAAGAGTATCACTACAATAAAGAGTATCACTACAATAAAGAGTATCACTACAACAAAGAGTATCACTACAACAAAGAGTATCACTACAAGAAAGAGTATCACTACAACAAAGAATATCACTACAACAAAGTGTATCACTACAACAAAGAGTATCACTACAATAAAAAGTATCACTACAATAAAGAATATCACTAGAGCAAAGAGTATCACTACAACAAAGAGTATCACTAGAATAAAGAGTATCTCTACAATAAAGAGTATCACTATAAGAAAGAGTATCACTAGAACAAAGAGTATCCCTACAATAAAAAGTATCACTACAATAAAGAATATCACTACAACAAAGAGTATCACTAGAAGAAAGAGTATCACTACAATAAAGAGTATCACTAGAATAAAGAGTATCACTACAAGAAATAGAATCACTTCAACAAACAGGATCAATACAACAAAGAGTATCACTACAATAAAGAGTATAACTACAAGAAATAGAATTACTCAAGAAACAGTATCAATACAACAAAGAGTATCACTACAATAAAGAGTATCACTACAACAAAGAGTATCACTAAAATAAAGAGTATCACTACAACAAAAAGTATCACTACAACAAAAAGTATCACTACAACAAAGAATATTACTACAACAAAGAGTATCACTACAAGAAATAGAACCACTAGAACAAAGAGTATCACTACAATAAAGAGTATCACTAGAACAAAAAAAGTATCACTACAATAAAGAGTATCACTACAACAAAGAGTATCACTGCAGAACAAAGAGTATAACTACAATAAAGAGTATCACTACAATAAAGAGTATCACTACAACAAAGAGTATCACTACAAGAAATAGTATCACTACAACAAAGAATATCACTACAACAAAGTGTATCACTAGAACAAAGAGTATCACTACAAGAAATAGAACCACTAGAACAAAGAGTATCACTACAATAAAGAGTATCACTAGAACAAAGAGTATCACTACAATAAATAGTATCACTAGAACAAAGAATATCACTACAATAACGAGTATCACTACCACAAAGAGTATCTCTGCAACAAAGAGTATCACTACAATAAAGAGTATCACTACAATAAAGAGTATCACTACAAGAAATAGAATCACTTCAACAAACAGTATCACTACAATAAAGAGTATCAATACAACAAAGAGTATCACTACAATAAAGAAGATCACTAGAACAAAGAGTATCACTACAATAAAGAGTATCACTACAACAAAGAGTATCACTACAATAAAGAGTATCACTACAACAAAGAGTATCACTACAAGAAAGAGTATCACTACATCAAAGAGTATCACTACAAGAAATAGAACCACTAGAACAAAGAGTATCACTACAATAAAGAGTATCACTAGAACAAAGAGTATCACTACAATAAACAGTATCACTAGAACAAAGAGTATCCCTACAATAAAGAGTATCACTACAATAAAGAGTATCAATACAACAAAGAGTATCACTACAATAAAGAGTATCACTATAACAAAGAGTATCACTACAATAAAGAGTATCACTACAACAAAGAGTATCACTACAATAAAGAGTATCACTACAACAAAGAGTATTACTACAAGAAATAGTATCACTACATCAAAGAGTATCACTACAAGAAATAGAACCACTAGAACAAAGAGTATCACTACAATAAAGAGTATCACTAGAACAAAGAGTATCACTACAATAAAGAGTATCACTAGAACAAAGAGTATCCCTACAATAAAGAGTATCACTAGAGTAAAAAGTATCACTTCAACAAACAGTATCAATACAACAAAGAGTATCACTACAATAAAGAGTATCACTATAATAAAGAGTATCACTACAAGAAATAGAATCTCCTCAACAAACAGTATCAATACAACAAAGAGTATCACTACAATAAAGAGTATCACTATAACAAAGAGTATCACTACAATAAAGAGTATCACTACATTAAAGAGTATCACTACAACAAAGTGTATCAGTACAAGAAATAGTATCACTACATCAAAGGGTATCACTATAACAAAGAGTATCACTATGACAAAGAGTATCACTGCAACAAAGTGTATCACTACAACAAAGAGTATCACTACAATAAAGAGTATCACTACAATAAAAAGTATCACTACAAGAAAGAGTATCACGAGAACAAAGAGTATCCCTACAATATGTAGTTGGTGGTGTCGACTCGCTGCTTTAACTACATTTTAACACTGCTATTTTGGGAATTGGTATCAGAAATACGTTTCGAGGACGTTTGTACGAAAGTTGATAAATAAAGGTATGCTTATGAAGACAGAGAAAGTCGATAAATAAAGGTATTCTTATGAAGAGAGAGAAAGTGATAAACAAAAGTATTTTTATGAAGACAGAGAAAGAAAGGTAAGTTAGGTAAGTTTATGGAAACTCCAACACGACTATGTGATAATATGAAACTGGGACGAAAGTTAAAACCATCTTTACTGCGTTTGTTTAACGAAGAAAAGCAAATTTTTATTGATATTGGTCGTACTGGGCCTAGTGAGCGCTTAGCAACTGTTGAATGGCATAGTTGGAGGCGATGATTTAGATCTCTTGTGCAAATAAAAATTAATCTAATAATTTCTGCTTGTAGAACCGGTAAAATTGTCCAACTCTTTTACAGACACAATTTTTCCAGTTTCCTTGATTGATAAGTAAGTGTGAAGAAATGGTGGAAGAGAACAATAAGATGGTGTTTTGTTGTTCATCATTTATCATCCGACTAAAATATAAAAAACATTGCAACTAAATCTTTGAGAACCAGTTAGTCGTCTGATAAATTTGGTTTTAATGTACGTGATAATATCCTAGTTTGAAGAGCAGGTATTCATCTGGTGAATTTGGTGTCAATATAGCTAATAGTGTCCTAGTTTGAGAACCAGGTATTCGTCTGGTCAATTTAGTATTAATATAGATGACACTATCCTAGTTTGAAAACTAGGTATTCGTCTGATTAATTTGGTTTTAAATGATAGTATCCTAGTTTGAGAACCAGGTATTCGTCTGATTAATTTGGTTAATGCTAACCTAGTTTTTACAATATACTAAACTACTGTTTTGAGGTAATAAAAACTGAATAAATACTGATTTTTTAAATGATAAATGGTATGGTATTCTTTTCTTCGATGAATACAATTTTTTGAACCAATCAGTGTCTCTAACAACCTTTCATCGTAAAAAAAATCTGTGTTTGAAAGTCGGATTGTACAGAAATATGAGACCTTTGTAAACCGTGAAACACAATCTTATGTGAAATACGCTTGTTTTTGTACATCGTGAAACACAATCTTATGTGAAATATGCTTGTTTTTGTATATCGTGAAACACAGCCTTATGTGAAATATGCTTGTTTTTGTATATCGTGAAACACAGCCTTATGTGAAATATGCTTGTTTTTGTATATCGTGAAACACAGCCTTATGTGAAATATGCTTGTTTTTGTATATCGTGAAACACAGCCTTATGTGAAATATGCTTGTTTTTGTATATCGTGAAACACAGCCTTATGTGAAATATGCTTGTTTTTGTATATCGTGAAACAGAATCTTATGTGAAATATGCTTGTTTTGTATATCGTGAAACACAGCCTTATGTGAAATATGCTTGTTTTGTATATCGTGAAACACAATCTTATGTGAAATATGCTTGTTTTTTGTATATCGTGAAACACAATCTTATGTGAAATATGTTTGTTTTTGTATATCGTGAAACACAGCCTTATGTGAAATATGTTTGTTTTTGTATGTCGTGAAACACAATCTTATGTGAAATATGTTTGTTTTGTATATCGTGAAACACAGCCTTATGTGAAATATGTTTGTTTTTAGATATCGTGAAACACAATCTTATGTGAAATATGCTTTGTTTTGTATATCGTGAAACACAGCCTTATGTGAAATATGCTTGTTTTTTGTATATCGTGAAACACAGCCTTATGTGAAATATGCTTGTTTTGTATAATGTTAAACACAGCCTTATGTGAAATATGCTTGTTTTTGTATAATGTTAAACACAGCCTTATGTGAAATATGCTTGTTTTTGTATATCGTAAAACACAGCCTTATGTGAAATATGCTTGTTTTTGTATATCGTGAAACACAGCCTTATGTGAAATATGCTTGTTTTTGTATATCGTGAAACAGAATCTTATGTGAAATATGCTTGTTTTTCTATGTCGTGAAACACAGCCTTATGTGAAATATGCTTGTTTTTGTATATCGTGAAACAGAATCTTATGTGAAATATGCTTGTTTTTTTATATCGTGAAACACAGCCTTATGTGAAATATGCTTGTTTTTTTATATCGTGAAACACAGCCTTATGTGAAATATGCTTGTTTTTGTATATCGTGAAACAGAATCTTATGTGAAATATGCTTGTTTTTGTATATCGTGAAACAGAATCTTATGTGAAATATGCTTGTTTTTGTATATCGTGAAACACAGCCTTATGTGAAATATGCTTGTTTTTGTATATCGTGAAACACAGCCTTATATGAAATATGCTTGTTTTTGTATACCGTGAAACACAGCCTTATGTCAAATATGCTTGTTTTTGTATACCGTGAAACACAATCTTATGTGAAATATGCTTGTTTTTTATATCGTGAAACACAATCTTATGTGAAATATTGCTGTTTTTGTATATCTTGAAACACAGCCTTATGTGAAATATAATTGTTTTTGTATATCGTGAAACACAGCCTTATGTGAAATATGCTTGTTTTTGTATATCGTGAAACACAGCCTTATGTGAAATATGCTTGTTTTTGTATATCGTGAAACACAATCTTATGTGAAATATGCTTGTTTTTGTATATCGTGAAACACAGCCTTATGTGAAATATGCTTGTTTTTGTATATCGTGAAACACAGCCTTATGTGAAATATGCTTGTTTTTCTATATCGTGAAACACAATCTCATGTGAAATATGCTTGTTTTTTTATACCGTGAAACACAATCTTATGTGAAATATGCTTGTTTTTGTATATCGTGAAACACAATCTTATGTGAATATGTTTGTTTTGTATATCGTGAAACACAGCCTTATGTGAAATATGCTTGTTTTGTATATCGTGAAACACAATCTTATGTGAAATATGTTTGTTTTATATACCGTGAAACACAATCTTATGTGAAATATGCTTGTTTTTGTATATCGTGAAACACAGCCTTATGTGAAATATGCTTGTTTTTGTATATCGTGAAACACAGCCTTATGTGAAATATGCTTGTTTTTGTATAATGTTAAACACAGCCTTATGTGAAATATGCTTGTTTTTGTATAATGTTAAACACAGCCTTATGTGAAATATGCTTGTTTTTGTATATCGTGAAACACAGCCTTATATGAAATATGCTTGTTTTTGTATACCGTGAAACACAGCCTTATGTCAAATATGCTTGTTTTTGTATACCGTGAAACACAATCTTATGTGAAATATGCTTGTTTTTTATATCGTGAAACACAATCTTATGTGAAATATTGCTATTTTGGAAATCTTGAAACTCAGCCTTATGTGAAATATAATTGTTTTTGTATATCGTGAAACACAGCCTTATGTGAAATATGCTTGTTTTTGTATATCGTGAAACACAGCCTTATGTGAAATATGCTTGTTTTTGTATATCGTGAAACACAATCTTATGTGAAATATGCTTGTTTTTGTATATCGTGAAACACAATCTTATGTGAAATATGCTTGTTTTTGTATATCGTGAAACACAGCCTTATGTGAAATATGCTTGTTTTTCTATATCGTGAAACACAATCTCATGTGAAATATGCTTGTTTTTTTATACCGTGAAACACAATCTTATGTCAAATATGCTTGTTTTTGTATATCGTGAAACACAATCTTATGTGAATATGCTTGTTTTTGTATATCGTGAAACACAGCCTTATGTGAAATATGCTTGTTTTTGTATATCGTGAAACACAATCTTATGTGAAATATGCTTGTTTTTATATACCGTGAAACACAGCCTTATGTGAAATATGCTTGTTTTTGTATATCGTGAAACACAGCCTTATGTGAAATATGCTTGTTTTTGTATATCGTGAAACACAGCCTTATGTGAAATATGCTTGTTTTTGTATATCGTGAAACACAGCCTTATGTGAAATATGCTTGTTTTTGTATATCGTGAAACACAGCCTTATGTGAAATATGCTTGTTTTTGTATACCGTGAAACACAGTCTTATGTGATTTTTTTTTGTTCAAGCATAAAACAACACAATGGGTTTCTACTCTGTGTCAATTTCAGGGATTTAAACCCGAAGCCTAACATTAAAAGCTTTCAAGGCTATTGCTAACTCACTGGAGGTTCTTCACATGAGTAGAGAAACAGAATAAAAACTAAAAATCACATAATTAGTAATTATAATATTGGTTTAAAAGTTAGAGATATTGTCTGTAGACGTTCAATGAAATGCTCTAAGGTCATTAATAGTGCATTCAAAAGTCCCTCAAGTCATACTATAACTGTCTACACACACATATATATATATATATCGGTTTCAAAACTGTATGTGTAACTGTGTAGACATATATATAAATATTTATATATAGATAGACCAGTTGTATATATATATAGGTGTTATATTAATTGTTTTATTAGACAATGTGCTTATAATACTTTTTAATAACAAAAATATTACGTCATATTCAGGGGCGTAGATCCTGGGGGTGTGGGTATACATCCACCTTCATTTTAGGTGGAGGTATGGTGCATACAATTATCCCCCTTACAGTTTGGACTGTTGAATTGTTTTATTGGATCGCAGGCCTGCAAATTGTATGTTTGTTCTTGTGATTCTCGTGTTCTTACTAATCGAATTACATAATTAGGCCTAGATGCAGGCTTTTTCAGTAGCCGAAATGTACATCTTTAATATAGCCGTGCTTCTAAACTTTTCGATCTAAGCGATAGTTCGTAAGTATCAGTCAGTAGGCCTAAGTATACATGCAAGTATCGTGGCAAAAGATTACTCTGTGACTGCATATACATGCAAGTATCCTGGCAACAAGATTACTCTGTGACTGCATGTTTACAGCTTTCAGGTTCACGTAATCAGAGATTACCAGTTTGCAAATTGAACAGTACACATAAGTGGTTGCAAAAATCATCCCTCCTATCGGGTGTAAAAAATCTACGCCCCTGGTCATATTGGATTTTTTTACGGTAGATAATTCATAAATTATTCGTCGTGATTACGTTCAAGTGAAACGCGTTTATTGTTCCGAATTAAACTCAAAATCTGTGCTAACAGTGCACTTTAGGGAACACGTACCGCTATGCACTTTAGGAAAACGTACCGCTGTGCACTTTAGGGAACACGTACCGCTGTGCACTTTAGGGAACACGTGATTCTCAAGTTGCACGTGTTATTTGAACTTATTTTAGTGATGAACAAGGACCTTGAAGCTGAGGGATAAAATATCTAGAATACTGAGTTGTAAGGCTGTTTCCAAGTACGAAATGTGTAATGAACTGTAATAAATCGAGAGGTTAATATTTTGTCGCCTAAAACAGTTTGAAAGTAAAAGATGGCTCTGAAATGTATCGAAAGTTTTGTCTGTTTGTTTGTTTTTTAATTTCGCGCAAAGCTACACGACGGCTATCTGCGCTAATCGCACCCTAATTTAGCAGTGTAACAGTAGAAGAAAGGTAGTTAGTCATCACTACCCACCGCCAACTCCTGGGCTACTCTTTTACCAACGAATAGTAGGACTGATCGAAATATTATAATGCTCCCACAGCTGAAAGGCCGAGATGTTTGGTGTGACGAGACTTTGAACCCGCGACTTTCAGAATGGAAATCGAGCGCCCCCTAACCACCTGGATTTGCTGGACCAACTTTGACGTCGTGGATTCGTCATAAAACTAATGTTAAACAATTTGCCATTTGGTCAGACAAGAATAGCTCAAGAGTTGGCGGTGGGTTTAGTTTAATAGCTTCTTTCCCTCTGGCCTGTTAGTTGAAAATTAAGAACACGTATGCGTCTTGTGTAGCACTGTGCAAAAAATCCCAGACGAAGAAACCAACTGAACTTTTATTTCAATTCCAAAATTGATCACAGTAAACCTCGCGTTTTGTTTATCGTCCATATTACTTATTACTGAAGCAATTAACAGTTGGGTAATTGTTACACTTTACGACGTAAAGGAATGAATTAAAAATGAGCTACAATTATGTCCCTTTGTCTGTTAACAATTGTGTACAATATCGTTGAGTAAGTAAACCTGTTGTTTGGGCTCGTTCGTTTAATCCTCCTATAAGATATGAACCAAACTTAAACACAATTTTATAAACTGTTCAACTCGTAAGCTGTACAGTTTCCCACTTTAATATTTAACAGTTCCGGCATGGCCAGGTGGTTAAGGCACTCGACTCGTAACCTGAGAGACGCGGGTTTGAATCCCTGCCATACCAAACATGCTCGCTCTTTAGTTGTGGGGCGTTATAATGTTACGGTCAATCTCACTATTAGTTGGTAAAGAGAGTAGCTCAAGGGTTGGCGGTGGGTGGTGATAACTAGCTGTCTTTCCTCTAGTCTTACACTGCTAAATTAGGGAGGGCTAACGCAGATAGCCCTCGAGTAGCTTTGTGCGAAATTCAAACCAAAATAAAAGAATATTTAACAGTACGAATGTTGAAACCCTCCCTGTAAAACTGTTTTCTCCAGCTTACAGTAACTTGAAATATAAGTGGCGATTTGATTTCTACCTGTATTTTGATGTATTCATCCGTTTTACGTATTGTTATCTACCTGTATTTTGATGTATTCATCCGTTTTACGTATTGTTATCTACCTGTATTTTGATGTATTCATCCGTTTTACGCATTGTTATCTACCTGTATTTTGATGTATTCATCCGTTTTACGTATTGTTATCTACCTGTATTTTGATGTATTCATCCGTTTTACGTATTGTTATCTACCTGTATTTTGATGTATTCATCCGTTTTACGTATTGTTACAATCACGTTTTATTTTCAACGATCTCAGTGTATTTATTTCTATAAAGAGATAATATATTATTAACTGAAATATATATGTATGTAAAGTATTTCATTACCTATAACGTATGTATATATATATATATATATGTTTTTGTACTTCAGATACTTTCTTATTGTCCAACTCTGCTCTTACATTTCTTGTTTTTTTGTAACGGAGGATAAAAGTGCGGCAACTGAACATTTCTGTGACTAACAGATGAGCTGCAGATATTAGAAGTCCAACGACAACGAGACATTTTTGTGACTTGTATGTAGTTGAGCTGCAGATATTGAGTATAATGGTAGAGTGACAATTGGAAGTTTCTGCGAATCGTAGTTTAGCTTCAGATATTGTCAGCGTAACGTGAAATGGATACAGGTATTAGGAGTGTAACAACAAATGGACACTTCTGTGACTCGTAGTTTGAATACAGTTATAAGTGTAAAGAACTGGACACTTCTGTGACTTGTAGTTTGAATACAGTTATGAGTGTAAACAACTGGACACTTCTGTGACTTGTAGTTTGAATACAGTTATAAGTGTAAACAACTGGACACTTCTGTGACTTGTAGTTTGAATACAGTTATGAGTGTAAACAACTGGATACTTCTGTGACTTGTTGTTTGAATACAGTTATAAGTGTAAACAACTGGACACTTCTGTGACTTGTAGTTTGAATACAGTTATAACTGTAAACAACTGGACACTTCTCTGACTTGTAGTTTGAATACAGTTATAAGTGTAAACAACTGGACACTTCTGTGACTTGTAGTTTGAATACAGTTATAAGAGTAAACAACAGGATACTTCTGTGACTTTTAGTTTGAATACAGATATTATGAGTGTAACAATAAATGGACACTTCTGTGATAATATTAACGTAACAATATGTATTTTAGTATCTTTAATAACATTCCTCATCTATTCACTCAGACTTAAGAAATCATGCAATAAAATATTACGCAATGTAATTCTTTACGTAGAGTAATGGAAACGACTGTGGAAATATAAAGTTGAATCACACGCACGAGTCAAAGAGAACAAACGATGGTAACTAGATGACGAAGCTACTAACGATAGGAAGCGTTGACACAGTTTATCGTTGTGAGATTTTGGGAAATTGTTTCAAGAGTTCCGTAATTCAGTGTTTGGTCGTTTTAACCCTCTGAGATTTTACACCTTACAGAAAAGTAAAGTAGACATTTCATGCAGGGGATTGTAGGTGTTCTATTTTTTCGTTACATCTTCTGTGCACTAAATATCGTTTTATCGCTGAAAGATAAACTCCAACCGAATGAGTCGGGTTTCTGTGGCGTTGACGTGATGAATCAGTATCTGATCGTACCTGACAGAAGTCAGGGTGCCATCACTTTCGTGTGAACCACCGACACCGTTTTCTGAGAAGCACTCACAAACTTATGACGATCCCTCACTGTGCTCTAATATAAATGTTCTACATTGTCTGTGATGTTGTTCTCCACTTCACCTTCGAACAAACAGTTGTTGGTTATTTTTGAACAAATTGAACTTGGATTTATTGAATTACTTGTCCCATTTCAGTCTTCTGATTTTGCCTACTCTTTTCACAAAGGTTTTTCGTGCGAATGTGGTTCTGTTTTTGTGGTAAAATTCACGCCTATATTTACAGCAAGATTACTGGTAACATCTGTACTCGATTGTCAGCTACTTTAAGAAAGAAAGATATTTAACATTAATTTTATAAGTGTTTCAAACTTGTAACGCAATCGTTTCTTTATGAACAACATCAGCTCAGAATTCAGAATTCCTGTAAACAGCTCTTACTCAAACAAGTAGTCCTGCTGAAATGTTTTGCATGGCGTGTTACTTAATAACCATTCAAAACTGTTTTATTTTCGCTTGTTGTGCGATATCTCAATCCTGGGTACCATAACAACATTACACTACTACTACTAGGAATAGTATGACTGCCTGTAGTTTTATCAATTTTTATGTTCTTATGGTTCTTCCTGATTAGTTGATGACAACCATTCATGGTACAAACTTTGAACATGTGACTGTATTTGGGTGGTTTACTTTCACACACATATTTTCACACGTTCTTATCATTATAACTTTTAATATTACAAGATTCTGTTTGTGTCCTAAATTGAAAAATGGTGGCATTAGAGCAAGAAAACTGATAAACTGTTAGATCTGAATGTACCAGTATTACGTTCTACCGAAACTCCAGGTAATGTACATTTAAATATATATAAAGTCCTATCGAAACTCCAGGTCATGCACATACAAATAAGTATATATATAAGTAAAAACATTACCTATAATGTAGGGATGCAATGCCCAAAAATACAAAAACAAGGTATTAACGGATTGTTTTTCTTTAAATGTCGCCCAAAGCTACACGAGGGCTATCTGTGCTAGCCGTCCCTAATTTAGCAGTGTAAAACTAGATAGAGGGGAGCTAGTCATCGCCACCCACCGCCAACTCTTGGGTTACTCTTTTATCAACGAAGAGTAGGATTGACCGTCACATCATAACGCTCCCACGGCTGAAATGGCTAATATGTTTAGTGCGACAGGGATTCGAACGCGCGATTCTCGGATTACGAGTTGAGCACCTTAACCATCTGGCCATGCCTGACCGTTGACAGATTCACAGTAACATACAAAAATCCCTTCATAAGTAGCCAATGGGGAAGTACTGAGTCAATCTTAATAAGTTTATGGTTATTAGCCACTGTAAGATTGTATACCACTATTTAGTTTTAATGTTTTATTGAAGCCTCACTTCGTACAACTGACAGTAATCTAACATTAAGTTGTAAATATATGCTATTGTTGGAAAGATTTGGCCACTTATATAGTGATTTTTGTATTGTTTTGAGTATTCATTCCTACATATGTAGTGATTTTTGTTTTGAGTATACATTCCTACTTATATAGTGATTTTTGTATTGTTTTGTGTATTCATTCCTACTTATATAGTGATTTTTGTATTGTTTTGTGTATTCATTCCTATATATGTAGTGATTTTTGTATTGTTTTGTGTATTCATTCCTACTTATATAGTGATTTTTGTATTGTTTTGTGTATTCATTCCTACTTATATAGTGATTTTGTATTGTTTTGTGTATTCATTCCTATATATGTAGTGATTTTTGTATTGTTTTGTGTATTCATTTCTACTTATATAGTGATTTTTGTATTGTTTTGTGTATTCATTCCTATATATGTAGTGATTTTTGTATTGTTTTGTGTATTCATTCCTACTTATGTAGTGATTTTTGTATCGTTTTGTGTATTCATTCCTACTTACGTAGTGATTTTTGTTTCTTTTTGTGTATTCATTCCTACTTATGTAGTGGTTTTTGTTTTGTTTTGTGTATTCATTCCTACTTACGTAGTGATTTTTGTTTCTTTTGTGTATTCATTCCTACTTATGTAGTGGTTTTTGTTTTGTTTTGTGTATTCATTCCTACTTATGTAGTGATTTTGTTTTGAGTATACATTCCTACTTATATAGTGATTTTTGTATTGTTTTGTGTATTCATTCCTACTTATATAGTGATTTTTGTATTGTTTTGTGTATTCATTCCCTATATATGTAGTGATTTTTTGTATTGTTTTGTGTATTCATTCCTACTTATGTAGTGATTTTTGTATTGTTTTGAGTATTCATTCCTACTTATATAGTGATTTTTGTATTGTTTTGTGTATTCATTCCTACTTATATAGTGATTTTTGTATTGTTTTGTGTATTCATTCCTATATATGTAGTGATTTTTGTATTGTTTTGTGTATTCATTTCTACTTATATAGTGATTTTTGTATTGTTTTGTGTATTCATTCCTATATATGTAGTGATTTTGTATTGTTTTGTGTATTCATTCCTACTTATATAGTGATTTTTGTATTGTTTTGTGTATTCATTCCTATATATGTAGTGATTTTTGTATTGTTTTGTGTATTCATTTCTACTTATATAGTGATTTTTGTATTGTTTTGTGTATTCATTCCTATATATGTAGTGATTTTTGTATTGTTTTGTGTATTCATTCCTACTTATGTAGTGATTTTTGTATCGTTTTGTGTATTCATTCCTACTTACGTAGTGATTTTTGTTTCTTTTTGTGTATTCATTCCTACTTATGTAGTGGTTTTTGTTTTGTTTTGTGTATTCATTCCTACTTACGTAGTGATTTTTGTTTCTTTTTGTGTATTCATTCCTACTTATGTAGTGGTTTTGTTTTGTTTTGTGTATTCATCTCACTTATGTAGTGATTTTGTTTTGTTTTGTGTATTCATTCCGATATATGTAGTGATTTTGTATTGTTTTGTGTATTCATTCCTATATATGTAGTGATTTTTGTATTGTTTTGTGTATTCATTCCTACTTATGTAGTGATTTTTGTATTGTTTTGTGTATTCATTCCTACTTACGTAGTGATTTTTGTTTCTTTTGTGTATTCATTCCTCACTTATGTAGTGGTTTTGTTTTGTTTTGTGTATTCATTCCCACTTATGTAGTGGTTTTGTTTTGTTTTGTGTATTCATTCCTACTTATGTAGTTATTTTTTTGTTTTGTTTTGTGTATTCATTTCTACTTATATAGTGATTTTGTATTGTTTTGTGTATTCATTCCCATATATGTAGTGATTTTGTATTGTTTTGTGTATTCATTCCTACTTATGTAGTGATTTTTGTATTGTTTTGTGTATTCATTCCTACTTACGTAGTGATTTTTGTTTCTTTTTGTGTATTCATTCCTACTTATGTAGTGGTTTTTGTTTTGTTTTGTGTATTCATTCCTACTTATGTAGTGGTTTTTGTTTTGTTTTGTGTATTCATTCCTACTTATATAGTGATTTTTGTTTTGTGTATTCATTCCTACTTATGTAGTGATTTTTGTTTTGTTTTGTGTATTCATTCCTACTTATGTAGTGATTGTTGTTTTGTTTTATGTATTCATTCCTACTTATGTAGTGAATTTTGTTTTCAGTGTTCATTCCTACTTATATAGTGGTTTTTGTTTTGTTTTGTGTATTCATTCCTACTTATGTAGTGAATTTTGTTTTGTTTTGTGTATTAATTCCTACTTATGTAGTGAATTTTGTATTGTTTTGTGTATTCATCCCTACTTATATAGTGATTTTTGTATTGTTTTGTGTATTCATTCCTACTTATATAGTGATTTTTGTATTGTTTTGTGTATTCATTCCTACTTATATAGTGACTTTTGTATGTTTTTGTATGGTCAGTTTTTAAAACATTTGTTTTGGTTTATGTTGGAGTTTAACGATCATCTTTCTTTACTTATATTTTGCTGTTTAAGCAGTTATATACTATTTATCATAATATTGCTAGTTTATCTCTTTGAACATATATTCTGTTCGTTTCCACGAGAGGGCCAGGTTTGCTTTAGTTTGTTTTGAATTTCGCATAAAGCAACAAGAGAGCGATTTGCGCTCGCCGTCCCTAATATAGTAGCGTGAGACTAGAGGGAGGCAACTAACCATCGCCACTCACCGCCAACTCTTGGACTGCTCTTTACAAACAATTAGTGGGATTGACCGTCACATTATAACACCTCCACTGCTGAAAGGGCGAGCATGTTTGGTGTGAAAGGGATTCGAAACCGCGACTCTCAGATTACGAGTCGAGTATCTTAACCACCTGGCCATGCCGGGCCGAGGGTTAGGAGTAGCCACGTGGTTAGTGTACCACGTTGCGGACAGGAAGGTCTGAGGTTTAAGACATGATGTAGGTGAGTCTGCTGTGCTCTTAAAGTTGTGAAAACGTTGTAAAAGTGACAGTCAATCCCTTTATTTGGTTCAAAGAACCGGACAAAGTTCGGAATTAGAGAAGGCTATACCTGGTTGTTTAACTCACGTTCGTTTGTGGTTTCAAAATTCCACTTCCCTTTCTCCAAGAAAGTGCGAAAAAGTTTAGGCTCGATAGAAAATTGAGAGATAATGTTATTTCTGAGAAGTTTATAAAATTTCATTATATTGTCTTCTACATTCTGGACATTAATTTAATTCTTAACAAAAGTTGTATTTACGGAAATAGTTTCTTATTTGATTAAATTCTGTCAGTTTCTTCTCCTGAAAGAAATAAATTTTCGGGTCTAAAACGCTAAAATCCGGGATTTGATTTTCTGTGGTAGGTAGAGCGCAGATAGCCTATTTTGTAGCTTTGCATTGAAAGTTATAAATAAATGTTTACCTAGAAATTAGTTCCATATTTTCCTACCAGTCGATATTAAAGAAACGTTATATTCTGACGTAGTTCGAAAGAAAAAAAAATCAAATGTGTCAGTTAAACAATCAGAGAATATATATAGTTGTTAATCAGTGTATAAGAAGGCTGACATAAATAAAACTTAACTAAACGTTTGTGATAAATAAGATAAAACAAAAAGTTTCTTTCTTTTTAAAAATGGCCTACTCGGAGTGAAGTACCTCTGATTCTTTAACACTTGTGTATTCTCAATAAAGTTGTGATAACATATACGTTAAGCCTATTTGGAATAAGTATAGCTCTTTACCTTAAAAGAACTTTTGATTTATATTGTGTATTTTCGTTTATAAGTTCAATGTGTTGAAGAAACCGTTCATTTCCATGGCCAAGTGGTTAAGGCGTTCGACTTGTCATCTGAGGTTCGTGGGTTCGACCCTCATGCTCGTCCTTTCAGGCGGGGAAGGCGTTGTAAGTGAAGGTCAATTTCACTATTCGTTGGTAAAAGAGTAGTCTAAAAGTTGGCGGTGGATGGTGATGACTAGTTGCCTTCCCTCTCGCCTTACACTGCTAAATTAGTGACGGCTAACGCAGATAGCCCTCCTGTAGCTTTGCGCGAAATTAAAATGAAACAACCCTCTTGTCTTACGCTGCTAAATTAGGGACAGCTAACGCAGATAGCCCTCGTGTAGCGCGAAATTAAAAAACAAACAAACCATTCATCTCAGCAGTTTTGCCGACGTTACAGTTTCGATAGCTCACTACAGAATCAGTGTTTCGGTAACTTGTGTCGTCCCAGTAGAAACGAAATCAACAATTTCGTGAATAAAACGTGTTTCTTCATTCATTTAATATGCCACTAAATGTTCCGCTATTAATAACATTAAGTCCATTACCTTCCGCTGCATTATTTGTAATTGTAAAAAATGGTTTTAAGTGCCACTTTTAGATATAAAACGACTCCCTTCAGCCCAGTTGTTCTCTAATGGATTACAGACCACAAACTACGGAACTACAGCATTCGGCGGCTAAGAGATGGTTTTGTTTATAATTTATCTAATGGAACAGTAGATACATTTATTATTATAATAAGTTAATAGAAACATGTTTCGACGAGACAAACTATTTGTTCCCAGAATATTTTAGAAATTAGCGTGGGATGAAAGTGACAAACAACATGTAACTACATTAGTTCAAACTTGGAACTTCCATATTCACTAATAGGGACATTAAGATTCCCGGTAACGGACAGGAATATTACAAAGATAAGAAAGTGGGGAGTATGTGTGTTTGTTATATATTTACATAGAAACTCATGCACACACACACACACACGTGTGTGTATATATATATATATATATATTTGCAAAACTGTCTTGCACTTAAGCCGAAGGGTTAAGTAAAATTAAACAAAATGTTTACAGGTTTATTTTGTTTCTAAACACGTGAGTTATAGAAACTTCATTGCGGCCGACAGCTCATTTATAACTTTTATAAAATGTATGACTATTTAAGTCTCTTGGTTAATGGATATTTTTGTAATTTGTTTTTACTTTGTACAGTTTTGTCGCTTCTTGTAGAAAGACAAATTTAACTGTCACAAAGTGAACATCTTTGTAATTGTTCCAGTGGAAGGACAAGTCCGTATTTACTAAGTTATGAGCTATTTCTGTAATCTAATCTAGTGAAAAGTCAAGGTCACCTTTACTCACATAAACTATACGTGTTATCTGATATAGTGGGAAGGCAAGCATATCTTTACTAAGATAAACTGTATGTGCTATCTGATATAGTGGGAAGGCAAGCATATCTTTACTAAGATAAACTGTATGTGCTGTCTGATATAGTGGGGAGGCAAGGCTACCTTTCCTAAGATGTGACACACCAGTGTAATATGATTTAGTTAAAAGGAGAGCATACCTTTCCTAAGATAAACCACCAGTGTAATCTGATCTAATGGAAAGGCGAGCATATCTTTACTAAGATATACCACCAGTGTTATCTGATCTAGTGGAAAGGCGAGCATACATTTCCTAAGATATACCACCAGTGTAATCTGATCTAGTGGAAAGGCGAGCATACCTTTACTGAGATAAACCACCAGTGTAATCTGATCTAGTGGAAATTTAAGATCAGTTTTCCAAGATAGACTGTCCTTGTAATCTGTTAACATTTTGATTTGTAATCCGAAGAGACAATTGCATATGTTGTTCTTGTTTATCTTAAAAAGTGTAGAACAATTTTTTTTTATCTTTCAGCCTTCATTTGTGACATTTCTGTTCTTGATTGAAATATTTCTATTACTAGTTCTTGTCAATTGTGATAGAAACATGTTAGTTGTGACATTTCGGTTTTTAATTGTGATAGAAACATGTCAGCTGTGACAGTTCAGTTCTTAATTGTGATAGAAACATGTTAGTTGTGAGATTTCGGTTTTTAATTGTGATAGAAACATGTTAGTTGTGACAGTTCAGTTCTTAATTGTGATAGAAACATGTTAGTTGTGACATTTCGGTTTTTAATTGTGATAGAAACATGTTAGTTGTGACAGTTCAGTTTTTAATTGTGATAGAAACATGTTAGTTGTGACAGTTCAGTTTTTAATTGTGATAGAAACATGTTAGTTGTGAGATTTCGGTTTTTAATTGTGATAGAAACATGTTAGTTGTGACAGTTCAGTTCTTAATTGTGATAGAAACGTGTTAGTTGTGACAGTTCAGTTCTTGATTGTGATAGAAACGTGTTAGTTGTGACAGTTCAGTTCTTAATTGTGATAGAAACATGTTAGTTGTGACAGTTCAGTTCTTAATTGTGATAGAAACGTGTTAGTTGTGACAGTTCAGTTCTTAATTGTGATAGAAACGTGTTAGTTGTGACAGTTCAGTTCTTAATTGTGATAGAAACGTGTTAGTTGTGACAGTTCAGTTCTTGATTGTGATAGAAACATGTTAGTTGTGACAGTTCAGTTCTTGATTGTGATAGAAACGTGTTAGTTGTGACAGTTCAGTTCTTAATTGTGATAGAAACGTGTTAGTTGTGACAGTTCAGTTCTTAATTGTGATAGAAACGTGTTAGTTGTGACAGTTCAGTTCTTGATTGTGATAGAAACATGTCACTTGTGACATTTCGGTTTTTGATTGTGATAGAAACATTTCAGCTGTGACATTCTGTTTCTTACTCATGAGTTGCTTTCTGTTGTCTGAAACACTCAAACTGTAAAACCTGAAGAGATCATGACTTATTCTAACTGTCACCTGATCATAAGTATCTTAAGCTATACTTCATCTTATATCAGATAGTTGCACCGAGTGTGCGAATGGGTTTTACTATACTGTGTTTTATTCTATTGTGATTCACCCCTCATTTGAATTTTCGGATGCGCATGCGTATTATTCATAATACCCTTAGTAACATGCATACACGTCGAGTACAAGTGTTAGAAGTCTACTTGGTGACAAGTCGAATTTGAAAATATGTTTACACTGAAACGGATCAGCAAATTCGACTGCTCGTGCTCCTAGTTTTGTCACTTTCGGTAAGATGGTTATTTTTGGACTGGTTTGTACGAATACTCGATTAAAAGTTGTGCATTGGACAAACTTAAATGGGTTATTCGCTACGTTGTTCTGAAGTTATACATGACCCGAGGATGCATCACGAACAATACTAACCAAGTGTTTTTTGTTTTGTTTTTTGCGCTAAACCTAATATTAAACCTACCAGTGCGTACTCTGCTTTTATAAGCCCCTGGTGGCGCTTTCGAACATTTCAATAAATTTGCTGCATGGACATAATTAATACAGCTTTATCAGCATAAAAAACAGGTTTCGATCGAACAGTGGAGAGAGTGAGTCTGTTGCACAATACCTTGCGACTTATGAGATGATAATTAACATACACACACACATATTGTATTATTTTACACATTACATTTGTATCTGGGTCTTTGTAACCTAGGTTGGGTGATATATGTGACATTACAATAAAATATATTTATCAAATTCTCTTGGAATGTTACATTTACATCAATAACTTTGTTATTTAGTTCCAGTAAACGAATTTGTTTATGTTATGGAAGAACTGGCGATCTGTACTGTTGAGAAGTTGACTTCTTTGTTTGTTTGGTTGTTTTTTTCAATTTCGCGCAAAGCTACTCGAGGGCTATCTGCACTAGCCATTATTACTTTAGCAGTGTAAAAATAGAGGGAAGGCAGCTAGTCATCACCACCGACTCTTAGGCTACTCTTTTACCAACGAATAGTGGGATTCACCGTCACATCATAACGCCCCACGGTTGAAAGGGCATGTTTAGTGTGACCGGATTCGAATACACGACCCTCAAATTACGAGTCGTGCCTATTGTTGTTTTATTTCTGTTGTACTCTTTTGATAAGTGGACTTGGCATGGCCAAGCGTGTTAAGGCGTTCGACTCGTAATCTGAGGGTCGCGGGTCCGCACCCCGGTCGCGCCAAACATGCTCGCCCTTTCAGCCGTGGGGGCGTTATAATGTGACGGTCAATCCCACTATTCGTTGGTAAAAGAGTAGCCCAAGAGTTGGCGGTGGGTGGTGATGACTAGCTGCCTTCCCTCTATTCTTACACTGCTAAATTAGGGACGGCTAGCAAAGATAGCCCTCGAGTAGCTTTGCGCGAAATTCGAAAACAAACTTTGCTTTTGGTGCAATTTTATCAGTAAGTCGTGGTTGTAAATATATAATTCAATATTTTGTATCTGTTTCGATATTATAACTTTCACATTATGTCTTCTTCTTATGTGATTAGAATCAAAGGAGTAAGAGCCTTACGCAGATCCATTGTCTCGGTCTTCCTGAGGCTGAACTACCGAGAAAAGGAGAGATGGATAACAGACCAGAAACGGAAGATATCACCCGCTGCGCACTGGCTACACCACCAGGGGATACATCGAGTCATGGACCAGACAGACTGATAGTGCTGCAGCCTCACGGAGAAGAAGGTAACCGAAGAACAAGATTATTAAAGCTTCACCATAAGGTACATAAGGAAATAAATACTGCTACTACTGTTAAGAAATATTAATCAAACTATTACGTCATTCTGTATGTAACCAATCATTTCCGTCAGATTAAACTGTTTTAATTATATCAGCTTCAGGACAGGCCCCTTCTAGCTAACCATCCCTAATTTAGCAGTGTAAGACGAGAGAAAAGGCAGTCAGTCATCACCACCCACCGCCAACTCTTGGGCTACTCTATTACCAACGAATAGTGGGATTGATCGTAACATTATAACGCCCCCACGGCTGAAAGGGTGAGCATGTTTAGTGTGACCGGAATTCGAACACACGACCCTCAGATTACGAGTTGAGCACCTTAATCATCTGGCCATGCCGGTCCTTCTGGATAGCAAGTGACAGTTTAGGTAGGTACGACAACACACGATAAAGTGAATAGCAAGTGACAGTTTAGGTAGGTACGACAACACACGATAAAGTGAATAGCAAGTGACAGTTTAGGTAGGTACGACAACACACGATAAAGTGGTGAGGGGCTTTCGACTCACAATCTCTGGGTCGTGAGCCCCGATCACCAAACATGTTCATTTTTTCAGTCGTGGAAGCGTTATATTTGACTGTCATTCACATTTTTGTTGTTGGTAAAGAAATAGACCAAGTGTTAACGCTATGTGGTGTTGACTCGCTGTCCTCCCAATAGCTTATCACTGCCAAATTATATATGTAAATCACGGATTACCACTGCCAAGTTTGGGACGGTCGTCGTTCATAACGCTCGAGCAGCTGTGCGCGAAATTTGAAACAAACCAAACCATGAAATAAAATGTAAATACATTAATTTTATGACAGTGATAATCGATAGCAAAACGAAACTGGCCAAATTTGTAATTTTCCCAGAGACACTTCTTTTGTGTTACAGAAGACAATATTTTAATTAATTTAAACAATGTATAAATATTGTTAAAATATGAAATGAAAAAAAGACTCAAAAGCAGAGGCACTTTTATTGCGTAATAAATGAAATTCCTCGGTGGGTCAATGGTAAGTTTACGTACCTCTTACCCTAAAATCCGGAATTCGATTCTCCGCTAAGAATAATTCTCATTGTGCAGCTTTAAGCTGAAAGGAACGAACAAAGCAGGTCCGGCATGGTCAGGTGTTTGAGTCGCTCGACTCGTAATCCGAGGATCATGTGTTCGGATCCCCGTCATATTAAACATGCTTGCCATTTTAGCCGTGAGGACATAATAAAGTCGCGGTCAATCCTATTATTTACTATGGCTGAAAGGGCGAACATGTTTAGTGTGACCGGGATTCGCACACACTACCCTCAAATTACGAGTCGTGCCTATTGTTGTTTTATTTCTATTGTACTCTTTTGATAAGTGGACCCGGCATGGCCAGGTGGTTAAGGCGTTCGATTCGTAATCTGAGAGCTGCGGGCTCGGATCCCCTTCACATCAAACATGCTCACCCTTTCAGCCGTGGGGGCATTATAATGCGACGGTTAATTTCACTATTCGTTGGTAGAAGAGTAGCCCAAGAGCTGGCGGTGGGTGGTGATGACAAACCGCCTTCCTTCTAGTCAGGCCTGGCATGGCCAAGCGCGTAAGGCGTGCGACTCGTAATCCGAGGGTCGCGGGTTCGCGCCCGTGTCGCGCTAAACATGCTCGCCCTCCCAGCCGTGGGGGCGTATAAAGTGACGGTTAATCCCACTATTCGTTGGTAAAAGAGTAGCCCAAGAGTTGGCGGTGGGTGGTGATGACTAGCTGCCTTCCCTCTAGTCGTACACTGCTAAATTAGGGACGGCTCGCACAGATAGCCCTCGAGTAGCTTTGTGCGAAATTCCAAAACAAACAAACAATCCTTCTAGTCTTATAACTGCTAAATTAGGGACGGCTAGCGCAGATAGTCCTCGTGTAGGAACAAACAAATAAGCTTAAATAAAAAAATGGACATTTTGTTAAATATTTCTTCTAGTAACAAACATCCTAACATTTCCTGTTACTTTATAAATAAACCACGGTGACTGGACCTTTATTTAAAATTTGTCTCTTTTACTACTAAAATTTCTAAACAGTGATGTACTTCAGTCTACCTTTTTCAGACTGTTTGGGTCCGAAACCTCTTAATCTAATGTTTAAAGCTGCTTGTATTACATTTCCTTTTCTATAGTGCTTTAGAAATCCTCTATCAATACGTAATGCATATGAATAGCCTTTCAACTCAGAAGCAGTAAGCTCAGTAGAGTGTGGTATTATCTTCGTACGTTTTGTTCACGTGTCGTTCACCGATCTGAGTGTTTACCCAAACCGTGTATGTATTTCAATATAACGGTCCAATGCTACATTATTGTACTTAGAGAAAACCGTATGGAATAATGAATACACGAACGACACATAACTAAAGAAACAGACCAAATGTGGACATTGTATCAGACTGCGAATCCGAGGGCTCACTGTTCGCATCCAGTTACCCCAAAATTTCGTTCCATATTTTGGGGCAGTAGATGTATTATAAGAGAGACGGTTAATTTCCATTGTTTGAGTAGAGTAGCCCAGTATTTGACGGCATCTGCTATCCGCCTTTCATTTAGCCTACCAGCTCAAAATTAGGGACGGCCAACTCATTTATTCCTTTTGAATAGCTTTGCGCGAGTAACTATAGGAAACAAACAATTGAAGGAAAAATTAAACCTCTTTGTCTTGCTTTAAACTTGTTTACGTTATTAGCAAGACGGAGTCCAGTTGCTTCTTTCTGGTTAGCAGGAGCTAAGGAGGTTGTCTCCAGCTTTGGGTCTTAATGGAAAGAGATTTGTATCGAGTGCTTTGAACTTGAAATGGAAGTCAGATAAAGGTGTCTTTATGTGCACTTTTGTAATCAAATGACACCATAATTAATTAAAATTAGGCTAATCACAAGGGATTTCTTTCTATCTTCTTCACATATGTTGATTCTTGCGCGTAATCTAATGTAAATGTTCACAATATTACAGCTCTTATTCCATGATGCAGACGAATCTATTTCCGCTTTGGTCGCTGTTCTTATATTGAATTGTTTATTTTTGAACTCCTAACGGTTTGTCTATATAGAGCTGTGTAATGTTTAATATTTATACTTCTTCAAAACGCCATGTTCCTTTGTTTATTATTTATTAACCGCCTCTAGTGGCACAGCAATATTTCTGCGGACTTAGAACGCTGGAAACCGAGTTTTGATACTCGTGGTGGGCAGAGCACAGATAACTCGTTGTGTAGCCTTGCGCTTAACTTCAAACAAACAAAAATAATTTACTAACTGATTTTAACTGACTTACTGAGAGCTTCGGCATGGCCAGGTACTTAGAGCGCTCGACTCGAAATCTGAGGATAGCGGTTTCGAATCCCCGTCACACTAAATATGCTCGCCCTTTCAGCCGTGGGGGCGTTATAAGGTTACCCTCAATCCCACTATTCGGCGGTAAAAAAGTAACCCAAGCGTTGGCGGTTGGTGGTGATGACTAGCTGCCTTCCCTCTAGTCTTACATTACTAAATTAGGGACGGCTAGCACAGATAGATCCCGTGCAGCTTTGCGCGAAATTCAAAACAAACCCTGAAAAGAAGTGAAAGAGAGATGACTTCGAATAAGTTTGGAACAAAATGTTTTATTCAAATACATTCTAGTTTTCTTATCGGATACAAAGCTGACGTCACACCAGCTTCATCGAGCAGATAAAACACACGTATAGTATATTACGACTAGTATTTAAGCAGTGAATGTGTCAGTTGCAAATCAGCGACCTCACTTTCGGCTTCGTGCGTTTCCAAGACAGTGTCAGCTGGAATGTGCTGACGCGGATATTCCGTATGACTGAAATGTATTCGAGCGTCACTTCCGGTATAATGGGCGAGAACGCTAAGGCTACGGCGATTTAACGCTCTGCTGGCAGTAAAGAAATTCAACCACCAGGTTTCTCATTTTATGAGAACTAAAGGTTGTGCAGTAGAATGTAATGTGGCAGAACCAAATTACCCGATGTACGTCATACCCATATGTCTTCAACATCTCACACTGCCTTCGTGCAAACTGTAAAACTTATAGAGCAGAGTGTAGAACATGAATATCTGGCCATCATTTGTGGAAATTAGTCGTGCATATTTTCGTAATTATGCCTGTCAGAAAAGAATGATAAATAATACGTTATCTGACATTGGTTCATTTTATGGACGCGAACGATGCGCCTTCTATTTGTAGTTACACACGTTACAATATCTTTATTAGCAATTATTTATTTATTTTTCCAGCTCTAAAATATATCATAAGAACGCGAAATTTTACGATCATTCAAAGAGGTGAAGTGAATATATTTAAAGATAATGTCACGATATGAAATAAGTTTTTGATAACCTAAGAACGTAAAGTTTGGTGACAACGTTTGAACGAGCAATTTAATAATAATAATCTAAAGAGATAAAATACGTTTTACCATAATGTAAGATGACAAAGTGGATTTAAAGAGAAACTCAGAGCTTAAGGTTTTAGCTCGGTACGTGAAACTTTCACTGCAGTGATTGAATTTTGAAATTTCAAGATATGTGTTAGTTCAACTACTGCCTAACAATAATACAACTTATAAAAGTAATGGAAAGTTCTATTTGGTAGGAAAAATAATGAAACAGACAAAACTTATTATAAAGAAGCAATTTCTTGAGAAAAATACCCCAACAAAAAAAAAACTTGAATTTTTCCTAATCTAATGAAATGTTCTTTAATTGAACGATAAATAGTGTAGTTTTGTATCGTAAAATATCTATTTACATGTTGTTTTTGTGTCTTTATTTACAACTAAAGAAAATACAATTATGTTCAGAAAATGTACGACCATTAAGAAAGTAGTTTATGGTATTTAAAAAAAAAAATGTTTTGAGTTGTGTTTATGAGAATAAACACCATTCAGTTGATAATTGTATTTCTGGTGTTTAGATGTCAAGTCAAGAACATTCTGGCATTACTAAGCCAAGTTTTGTGTTTCAAAAACTGTATTTTTTATTGTTTAGATGTCAAGTCAAGAACATTTTAGTATTACGTTTGACTTACTGGATGACACGGAGTACGAGATCCTACCGGCCATTAAAGGAACTTCCCTGAGGTAAGACCAGAGTTTTTGATTTTCATTTACCTATTTGCAACGATAGCACAAATCACGACGTGGGTGCAGCTAATATAAAACAAGAAATATTGTAAATTTCATTAAGCAAGGTTTATATTTGTTGATACAGTTTTGTAAGGTATTACCTAATAATTTATTTGTAATCGTACAATTACATTAAGTGTATCTGTCGAATACGTATTATCCAGATTTTAGTCTTAAGAGGATCGTCTGCTGAGAATGATGTCCTTCAACCAGTAAACAAAAAATTGTTTAGTTTGACTTTAAACAGAAAAAGAAAAAAGGAAAAACCTTGCACGTGAGACCAGTTATTATTTCGAGGCGACACATTTTTACCCCTTAGTTACTGTTATGTTCGTGTTTGTGTACTTTATGCTGTATGAACATAAATCATCTTGTTATGTGTTCGAGTTATTCTTTTGCTATCTATATCCACTTTTTCTTTCCTTCTCGGCCCGGCATAGCCAGGTGGTTAAGATGCTCGACTCTTACTCTGCGGTTCGCGGGTTCGAATCCCCGTCACGCCAAACATACTCGTCATTTCAGCCGTGAGGATGTTATAATGTGGCAGTCAATCCTACTATTCGTCGGTAAAAGAGTAGCCCAAGAGTTGGCGGTGGGTGGTGATGACTAGCTGTTTTTTTTTCTGTAGTCTTACACTGCTATATTAGGGACGGCTAGCGCAGATAGCCCTTGTGTAGCTTTGTGCGAAATTCAAATCAAACAACCTTTCCTTCTTCTTTATAGGACAGCGAGTGTATAATGTATCTGATTATTATTCTTGCGTTCTGACAGGCTTAAGGATTATCTCTAGAATGTGTTTGGTTTGAATGACATTTTATCTTTGATGATTACTATAAATACACAAGTTGAACAATATGTACGTCATCTGAAATTTCAGCTCTTTTCTTATACGAAGAAAAGCTACACTTTAAAAAGAACACGTTATCGAAGTTAAGTTAATAAATAAAAACACCATCGAAGACAAACAATTAAAAAAAAACTATTTTTCCCGCGTCACTTTTACCAAAGAAGCGCTGTAATTGTAGGAACATCTACGTCTAGGAAGTATCGTTTTTATCAGTTGTACTTTAAATATCTTCATAACTGTAGCTAAGCCTGTATTTGTGTTTGTTTGTAAGCATAACGCTAAGAGACCGATGAAGAGAGCGCTCTATATGGCAAGCTACTGTTACCTCATGATCAATATACAATTTCATCAGTATCATATGAACATTCTTAGCTAGTTTATGTGTGAATATAATGTTTTGTCATTATCATGTGAACATTCTGAGGTTAATTTTACTTTTAATAAGGCAATAATTTCTCTCTAATGCTTCACAAACGAACTTGTAAAAGTCGGCGACGACTTACGTGGTGTGAGGTTAAGGTTATGAACTTTGGAGAGTGAAAATATTAAAATGTTTGTTTTCAAGAATATACTTCTTTGAGACTACACTGAATTAATCACGACCATGAAACCTAAAAGAAAATATCTTAGACGAGAAGAAAGTTAGTTTAGGTGATTGACGAATTAATTTAATTTGTGACGAGATAGATTGAGAAAGCTTCGGTGAATGACGAGTTTTAATCAGTGACGAGTTGATTTAGTAACGAGTTTAGGTCACTAACGAATTAGTTTAAGTTTGTAACAATAGATCAAATCATAACAACGACAACGACAAAGATAACCCTCGTGTAGCTATGCGCGAAATTCAAAACAAACCAAAAACCAAACACTAATTTACAATTAGTCGGTTATGACATGTCTTCCTTTGTACCCTGATGAATTCAGAAGAAGCCAGTGGAATAAAAACACAACACACACACAAATGGAAAAGATATATTTAAATGTTTTTACAGTATTTAAAACACAACACACCTGAATCGGTTTTTTGATTACGACGTATGTAATACGAACAATCACTTCGTCCAGTTTCTTATGGAAAAGAAAAACAAAAGATTCATAACGTTCTTAAATTTACGCATTATGAAAAAGATAAACCGTTTCACTAGCAGTATTTGTCGGGTTACACAACCCTGTTTAACTTGTACACCCCGTTACGTAAACTAAGAAACGTTGCCACTCAAATATCAAC
Organism: Tachypleus tridentatus; assembly: GCF_004210375.1. Classification (NCBI taxonomy): domain Eukaryota; kingdom Metazoa; phylum Arthropoda; class Merostomata; order Xiphosura; family Limulidae; genus Tachypleus; species Tachypleus tridentatus. Next base: position 20,762,460 of record NC_134835.1, read on the forward strand.
TTACAGATATCAGTATATTCCATACGTCTCCTACTGGACAACAACAACTAATTAAACTATAGTCAAATTCCGTAAATGGAACTAATAAATATACACAATGCACACCCATAGCTTCTGTATATTAATTAAATTAAAGGATAAACCTGTAATATGAAAAAAAAATCAAAGTTTTATTTATGGATAAAATAAGTAAATATGACATAAAATAAACATTTTGATAGATATGCCTCGCATCTCCTTGTGGATATATTTGAATAGAGCCGTTAGGTATTACGTTATTATCGGCGATACGACATCGCTAAACAACAAAAGAAAAGTGAAACATTGTTGTTAAATAAGGAAATACGAGTTTACAGCCGTAAACTAGTCAGTGCTGGTTCGTTTGTTTTGTAGTAGAGAGAGACTCTTTTATTATTTTTTCCTACTTAATTTCGGTGTCAGTTGTTCCAGTTTGAAGCGACATCTCGAAAGACTAACTGTAATTACTTTGAGCAATAAGAATGTTCTTGACAGACAGCTTTCCTTTCACATTTATATACTATTTATCCACCCACATAATACTTACAAAAAAATAACTTGGAAATCTTACCACTGTATTTCGCAAAGACACGTATTCGGGACTTTATGTTTATTGAAAGTATATGTTCTTCTCAACAAGTGTTTTTTTTTCAATACATATAAATGTTTTTAAACCATAATTTTACTAGCAGAGTAAGTATTCTTCCGCACTTAAAAATAAAACTATCATTTCTAGAAAATGAATCACAACTTGAAGACACAGCCAATGATTTAGAAATAACAAGATATTTTTATCGTGTTTTACTGTCTTTCTCTTATTTTGTAATGCCATATATCTATACGCCTTTACCTAAAAATATATCTCTCAAATTTGGTTAAAACTGTTAAATATTGCAATATCGATTTAGATGGGAACTCTTTATTCGCAATCAGTGGGTCGTGGGATCGAATCCCGCTTCCCTAACCATGCTCGTCCTTTCGGCCTTGGGTGCGTTATAATGTAACGCTCAATCCCACTATTCGCTGTTAAAAAGACTTGCCCAAGGGTTGATGGTGGATGGTGATAACTAGCTGCTTTTCCCGTAGTCTTTCACTGCTAAATTATGAACGGCTAGTGAAGATAGCCCTCGTAAAGCTCTGCGCGAAATCCAAAACAAACCAAACCGACAAGAAAATTAGATCAAACTGTATCACACAAATTTGTTGATAATTGGGTTTCAGGGTTGTGTCGTTGATACAGCGGTAAGTCTATGGATTTACAACACTAACATCAGACAACCCGAAGTGGCTTTGTTATAAAAAAACACACTCGTTTCAGGGTCACTGTGTTAAGTTTATTTGTTGTTAATAAACAATGATTCTTTAATTTTCCTAACGCAAGGTCGGTCGGTTTCATAGTATAGAAGCGTTTCACGGTTGGTATCGACTTCGTGTTTTGTGATAACTGAACACTCACAAACGTTCGAAGGACTGAATTTATGTTATAACATCCGAAGAGCTGATTTTTCTTCCAATTTCTACTGCTTAGTTTGCTTTGCAGTTCAAACGTGTAACTTCGTAAATCAAATTACATGGATCGTTTTCTGTATATTTTTTGTAATATAAAACACTGACTATCTTAGTTCCGGCTGGAGAGAGAGAAAGGACACATTGGAAATTAAATTGAATTTTTTTATTTCTTCTTCTACAGATTTTTCGAGATTTTTTTTTCCCGAAGGAGAAGCAAGGTAAGATACAAACAAAGAATTTAAAGTATGGTTTACAGATAAAGGAAGTTTGTTGTTTGTTTGTTTTTGAATTTCGCGCAAAGCTACACTGCGCTAGCCATCCCTAATTTTACAATGTAAGATTAGAAAGAAGGCAGGTAGTCATCACCACCCACCGCCAACTCTTGGGCTAGTCTTTTACCATCGAATAGTGGGATTATAACGTCCACACGGCTGAAAGGGCGAGCATGTTTGATGCGACGGGGATTCGAACCCGCGACCCTCGGGATTAGGAGTCGAGTGCCTTAACCACTTAGCCATGTCGGGTCTCAATAAAAGAAGTAATTATGGTTTGAAAAACAAAGATTCGCTAGGTTTATCACTGATCGTTAGTAGGTTATATTTCAATAACATTAAACAATGTTAAAATGTATTTACCATGTGTTTGCTTAAATGTAGAGCTATATGACGTATCTACTCTCTGTTTACCACGGGGAATCAAACCCTAGTTTCTAGCGTTGTAAGGCTGCCTAACCGGGAAGTAAATATAACTGTAACTTGTACCTGAAGTTCCTGCTTTGTGGAACAATAAATAAATAGTTACAGTGTACAATAAAGTTTAACTCCAATGTTGAAGTGTAGAGGACATGTGGAATGTCGAAACTAGCATCCATATAAATTTGGTATTGTTTCGTTACTGGGAATTCAATTTTTCTCGTAAGTTACCTTACACAGTATTGTGCATTTGTCTATTATGATTAATACACCTATAGTATACGATTTATTTTCGAAGAGGGCGCCACTAAAGTATACGTGTGTGATTTTGCTAATTCATATGGACCACGGGAAAGAAAGGGCTAATCAGATGGGTTTTATTTCGGGCCAACGATTTCAACTGCAATAATTTTTTAATCAAATGTAAAGTTTTGTCATAACCTTCCACAAGAGGATGTGTTTTTATTATAAATTTTAAATATAGTGATATATTATACATAACAATAACATATCAAACTTGTACAAAGTTTTGACCAACAGAAATAGCCTTGCGTTTTTTATAATAAACGGTTCCATTCATCAGATGATAAAAAGTACTGCGTGTTGTATAAAAGTAATTATTTAAAAAGCATGTGACATTTATAGTGAGATTTAATGAGCTCATAATCCACTGGAAGAGCAGTCAATATTTTAACCACAGTCTTGTCAATGGCAATGCTCCCTTGCATATCAGCCTAAATACACGATACATGGAGATCTGAAAGAAGTCAAGGCTGGTAATATCGCTAAACAAAGACTGGTACTATCATTAAACAACGACTGGTAACATCATCACATAATGATATGGTAATATTGTTAAGTAAAGACTCATATAATACTGTTAAATAAAGACGTGCAATATCGTTAAACAATGACTAGTAATATCATGACGTAAAGACTGGTAATATTGTTGAAGTGAGAAATGGTAATACTGTTAAATAAAGATTTGTAATATCGTTAAACAATGACTGGTAATATCATGACGTAAAGACTGGTAATATTGTTGAAGTGAGAAATGGTAATACTGTTAAATAAAGATTTGTAATATCGTTAAACAATGACTGGTAATATCATGACGTAAAGACTGGTAATATTGTTGAAGTGAGAAATGGTAATACTGTTAAATAAAGATTTGTAATATCGTTAAACAATGACTGGTAATATCACGACTGGTAATATTGTAATATCAACACAAAAACGTTGTTTTAGATATGATAACACTGATTACGTTCTGTTATTACGTGGCCAGGACGTATGAGATAAAACTGTCGTGATCTCATTTATAAACCAGAGAATGAAACATGTACAATCGTTTATATGTACACTGACCACAGCTTTTGATATCATCAACCTGAGGATCATCTTACGCAACAAATATATAAGCAGGTAGACCCGTAACCCCCATTTTTAGTGTTCAGGTGTTGACCAGAAGAAGGAAGACTTGCCAGTCAGTAATACCCGCCACTTATATGGTTCCTCTTGGCCGAATAAAGAATATTTCTGCTGTTTTCATAACTCACGCTCAGTCGAAAATGCATAGCATGTTCGGTAGCATATTGCAGGTTCGAGCCTTGGACTTTCAGTTCCGCAGCCTGGGACGCTAACCGTAACTGGATCTGATACCTTTCGCTGCAAAAGTTTTTATTGCACAAAAATAGTTTCGTTCTTGCTCGTGTTTTCATATTACCGGGGCACTTCAGTGGCTACACATAAAACAGAAGTAAATAAATATGTGTGTATATATACAGAGATAAGGACGTGGTGTTGTCCCGTTTTGAAAGTTAATGTAAGCCCCATTGAAAGTTTAATTACAATTTATGAATAAATGATTCAAAATACATTATTGGTTGTTACAACAGTGACACAATGGTGTGTCTGTGGACTTACAACGCTAGAAACTGGGTTTCGATACCCGTGGTGGTCAGAGCATAGATGACCTACTGTGTGGCTTTGTGCTTAACTTCAAACTAACAAAACAAAAATTGTATCCGGTCAGACAAGAATAGCTCAGAATTGGCGGTGGATGCTTTGGATCATCTGCCTACGTTCTGGAGTCTAAGCAAATAGTTTAATAACAGTCCATTTGTGCTCTGTTCGCCGCAGGTATCGAAACTCGATTATCAATGTTATAGGTCATCAGATTTACCACGTAGTCACCAGGTGTCTTTATGATATTAATAGAACTTTTAAAACAAAATTCGTCTTTTATGACTGCTTACAATCTATTAAAAGGTGACCGTATTTAAGGCCTTCATTGAAAATTTAAAGTTAGAAATCAGATATAATGTTTTGTGTACGGTGTTGATGGGCTGTTGAGATATAGGCGTTTCATGAGTACATAAGTAGTTCTAATTAATGGGGTTTTCTTTCAATTACGAGTTGCAGTTTAGTTCAGGAAAGCTGGTCTTCTTTCAGTTGTGAGTTGCAATTCTAGTGAAGGGGGACTAGTCCTCTTCCAGTTATGAGTTGCAATCTCGTTCAGGAGAACTAATTGTCTTCCAGTTATGAGTTGCAATTCTAGTGAAGGGGAGCTGGTCTTCTTCCAGTTAGAACCAGAATGGTAATAAAGTATGGTTAATTGTCTTACACTTTTCAGCCTTACCACTTTGTTTCTTCAAACATAATTTATCTATTACACTTTTTTTAATTATCTCTATGAAAACCTTGTAGTTCTGAAGGACGTGAAAATGTGTTGAGCCGACTAAATTAACTTTAATTTTAGGAAACATTACCAAGTAATTAATGTGAAACTTTAAGGGATTATTTATAAGCATGCTTTGCTCGAACTCTGTACTTACAACGTATCAAGTTCAGAGCCTTTTTAAAACTGTTATTAATTCATTATTAAAATGGACTAATCCCTCCGTGACTACTATAAATAGACATCAGTTAGCGTGCACCAGAAGAAATAAATCATGCCTCTGACGTCATTGGCCAACGATAGTAATGTTATAGAGTCATCCTGTATGATGAAAATTGACTTTTTTTTTTATCGAGCTCCGCGCACTAAACACCTCACCAGTTAAGGAAAGATAACTCGTTGAAGTTTATTAACAGAATAGACCGCTTCTTTTCATTTGTTCTCCCAGTTGCGTTACAGAAACGACCATTTTTTCCACCGTTATATTGATGAAGGTTTTTCCTTCGCTGTGTTTTTCTCTCTCGCAAACACACACATTTATATATATATATATATATTTATCACAGTCGAACATTAACAAAATGCAGTTACAAACATAGAATACAGAGACAAAAGGTATATGGAAGTCTAAAGTTTCAAGTTAATCAAAGTTATCGAAAGCTCACTTGTCGAAAGTAGACAGAAACTTGGAGTGTTTGCGGACATGCTCTCCCGAAAAAATCTTTACAATTAGATTAACAGTTTGGGTCTTTTTGATGTAGTAGTGGTCAGTATATGACGGAGACCAGGAATGGCCAGGTGGTTAAGACACTCGACTCGTAATCTGAGGGTCGCTGGTTCGGATCCACGTCATACCAAACATGCTCGCCATTTTGGCCATAGGAGCGTTGTAATGTTACGGTCAGTCCTACTATTTTTTGGCAAAAGAGTAGCCCAAGAGTTGGCTATGTGTGATGATGACTAGCTGACTTCCCTCTAGTCTTACACTACTAAGTTAGGGATGGCTAGCGCAGATAGTCCTCGTATAGCTTTGAGCGAAATTCAAAACAAACCAAAACAAACAAGATAGATAATTGTACGGCTTTAAGCTTATAAAATAAACAAACAAATACAAAACATATGACAGAAATCAGTCAAAATAAAAGCGAAATTAATGTGGAATAAAGAATTTAAAGACCACAATGACCTTTTTACTCATATTTTTACTGGAGCGAGTATAGCTCATTTGTCATATGGACCTATTATGTTCGCGTTCCCTTACCTAAAAAACAACAACACACAAACAAACGATTCATCCCTTGCGGCCGTGGGTGTGTTATAAACGTGATTGTCAAATCCTAATATTTGTTCAGAAAGAGTATCCTAAGAGGTGGCGATGGAGTGATGTAAATTAGATGGCTGGCCTTTACTGGAGTGTATCACTTCATAGTTAGGGATGGATGTGGCGTTTTGTTAATGTAAATTAGATGGCTGGCCTTTACTGGAGTGTATCACTTCATAGTTAGGGATGGATGTGGCGTTTTGTTAATGTTATTACAGAAGTAATTGCATTATCGTGAAGTATGTTTTGAGTTGCTTTTACACCGTAAGGTATGAACATTTACGATGGTAGAAACCAAGTTTCCATACCTGTGGTGGGCTTAACTCCTTATGCAACTTTGTTTGTATTGAATTTCGCACTTAGCTACAGGAGGGCTATCTGCAATCACCAACTCTAATTTAGCAGCGTAAAGCGTGCGACTCGTAATCCGAGGGTCGCGGGTTTGCGCCCGCGTCGCGCTAAACATGCTCGCTTTCCAGCCGTGGGGCGTTGTAATGTGATGGTCAATCCCACTATTTGTTGGTAAAAGAGTAGCCCAAGAGTTGGCGGTGGGTGGTGATGACTAGCTGCCTTCCCTCTAGTCTTACACTGCTAAATTAGGGACTGCTAGCACAGATAGCCCTCGAGTAGCTTTGTGCGAAATTCCAAAACAAACAAATGGTCATCACCACCCACCGCCAACTCTTGGGCTGCTATTCTACCAACGAATAGTGGGATTGACCATCACATTATAACGCCCCCATGGCAGAATGGGGCTAGCATGTTTGGTGTGACGGGTGTTCGAACACGCCACCCTCGGATTTCGAGTCGAGTGCCTTAATCATCTGGCCATGCTGGACCGAATATTAAGGAATATAAAGTTCTTTTAGTTTTGTACGAATGTCCATAACACACAGACGTCACATCTCTGACAAGAAGGCTAAACATAGAAACCCTTATTCATGTAATAAGGCTATTTTTCTTTACCTTCAACGCAGTTTATGTTCTTGATTACTTTAGTGGAGAAAACTCAGGTTGAGTAGAAAGTATTATCCATAGTATGAAGACTTTTTCAATGGCCTTCATGGTCAACAAAAGAAAAAACTATAAAAGAAAAGCTGCAGATAACGTATCGCGAGTAAGTCTGTTGGGATAAAAACGACTTTTCTAGAGAAAATAATATTTTATTTCATACTCATCTGGTGTGTAATTCGAAGATAAGGTGGAAATATCAAGCATATCAAACGTGCCAAGAAGATGATTACAAATTGACCTGGAAAGTTTAACACGTAGTCTAACATCAGACTAACTTTGCTGTCGGACCATTCATTATTCATTGCAAGAACATTACACAAAGCACGTGAGATGATGGAGCGAGAACAGCCAATAGGCTTGAAGCAAATCTTGGATATCATTCAGAAGAATAAAAACTAATTTATGAAAACGAATAATTTTAAAACTAAGGAAACAGAAGAAAGAGTTATGCAAATGTAAAGGGAAGCAGAAACGAGGGAAGACCAGAAATAGAATTTTTTAGAAATAAAAACAGAGCTGTTTAATGCATGTCTGATATATTGAATCACGCTTACAGTCTCCTCCAGAAAGGTCCAGCATGGCCAGGTGGGTTAAGGCCTTTGGTTCGTAATGTGAGGGTCGCGGGTTCGAATCCCAGTCACACCAAACATGCTCGCCTTTTCAGTCGTGAAGGCGTAACAATGTGACGGTCAATCCCACTATTCGTTGGTAAAAGAGTAGCCCAAGAGTTGTCGGTGGGTGGTGATGACTAGCTGCTTTCCCTCTAGTCTTAGACTGCTAAATTAGGGACGGCTAGCGCAGATAGCCCTCGAGTAGCTTTGCTCGAAATTCAAAAACAAACTCTTCCAGAAAAATGTTGCATTGTCCTTGACGATCAGGTTTTGAAAGCTTGGTTAGCCTACGTCACCATTCTGTTCTCATTTTTTAAAAATCACAACTATATATAAAAGGAAACTTGGTTTAGGTTACGAGATAAAGGTTATTAAAGATGCCTTAGTTTTATGACAAAAGCTAACAGCAGTTTGACGTCAAATTCGTTTCTGTTTTTTATTTCTCTGAGTTAATTGGATGTCATAAATGAGATTACCCGTACAGCCTTTAATGGGTGAGGAGAGAATAAATTGAATTATATTTTCAGCCAAGCAGTTTGTAGAATATTGTGTTTTGAACCATTTTACATTAGAAAAAAAAAAAATCGCTTTTGCTGAAATTGATTGAGGTCTCAGGAAATTGAAAACCTGCTCAAATGAGTTTCGATATTGGTGAGCTAGAAGCCAGTATTAAGAACCACTATGATGATAACTACGGTCTGTCTTTGTAGCAGTGGCGTATCTAGGGGGGCAAGGGGGTACATCTGTCCCAAGGCGCAGCATCAAGGGGGGGGGGTGCGCAAAATTGATGTTAGATAATTAGGAATTATGGCTTATATTTTGTCACGAGGGGGCGGGAAAACTTACTTTGTACCTGGGCGCTGAAAACCCTAGATACGCCACTGCTTTGTAAGCGTTAAGGGATATGTAACAATACCTCAAAATGCTTCTTTTTTATTTAGAAAATTATTAAAAACCTTACAAAATATAGCTCTTATTTAAAAATGATTAATGTCTTGAGCTGTGAACAATAATACGTATAATAATCCGTAGCGACGTGAAAACCCACTTGTAGAGAAAAATATATATGTAAACGTAGCTGGTATGGGTAGAGAAAACTCTATGTAGAGGAGAGAACAACGTTTCGACCTTCTTCGGTGAACCTGACGATGACCGAAGAGGGTTGAAACGTTGTTCGCTTTTCTACTTAGAGTTTTCTCTATTCATACCAGCCATTTTTGCATATATAATAATACGTACAATACCCATACGAGGCGTGGATTGCAGAGTTTAATATAGATCTTAAACACGAGTCATGGGCCAATGGTTAATGCGTTTAACTCGTAATCTGAGGGCCGCGGGTTCGAATCTCAGTCCCACTAAATATGCCCATCCTTTCAGCTGTGGGGGCATTATAATATAACGGTGAAACCTACTATTCTTTGGTTAAAGAGAAGTCTAAGAGTTGATGATGGGTGGTGATGATTAGCTGCCTTCCCTCCAGTTATGTACTGCTAAATTAGGGATGGCTAACGTAGATAGGCCTCGTGTAGCTTCACGCGAAATTCAAAACAAACAAACACATGAGCAAACATGAAACGACGTGTGGCATACAACGAAGTTGACACACGTGTCGCATTTTCCTTCCAACAGCGTATACTGTACTCTCTAATAGCAGCTTGATAACGTACTAGCAAACATGACGGGTAACAACCAATAAAAGATGACGTAGCTTGTTATAGTGTTCTCTCGACAAATGAGCTGCATATCTAATACAGAGCTCGAACACTAAAGGAACACAACGTATACAAGACAAACAAGGTGAAGACACCGGTAATAAGTACTCTTATCTCAACACTGCACGGTCTGAACTCATAGTAGTAAACACAACACGTAACATTCATTGTTCTTGAGAGCCAATATATATGTTTTCTCGTTAGCTTTGCGTGATTAATCAAGTTTTAGCTTTCTATAAACTTGTGTTGATGTAGCTATTGTATTTAATAAAAAGGGAATATATTTCATTTTACTATCTGCAGGATTTTTAAAATGTTCTTATTCTCTAAGTTACCGGCGCAGATAGCCTCGCTGCTTTGTGCCATAAAACACTAAATCAAAATCAACTCTAAGTTACGCTAGGTGGCAAATCTAGACTAACTTACGTAAGCAATATTCCTTCACAACAGTCTACGTAAACAATGTTCCTTCACAACAGTCTTGTCTGAGTCTGGATTTTCTGGATCAATAACGAAATCCAAATATGTGAAGAAAAAGAAAGTAAAAAAACGGTTTCACTGTAAAAAGAAAATGAGTTTTTGTTTAAAAATATTTTTCAATATAATTCAGTGTGTATAAAAATATACTTAGTGTCTAAAGTTGAACTTTCGAAAGATAAATGTGCATTTCTTACTACTAAATACTGTAGCGCTTGATATATAGGGATAGGCCAAACAAATGGCCGCTGTACTAACTTTAATATTCTTCGATACTTATAAATAACTGCTAAAGTAGAGTTATAGCCTTATTTGAACATTTAATTGCTAGTATCGAGTGTTTCACAGCTTGTTTGAAAGTAATATCATTATACCGTTGTGTGGAAATAATTAAATAGGGAAACTGCTATTTAGAAATAAATGTAGTTAAAAATCATATATTATTTCCATGTTTCATAAATAACAATTTTATTTCTGGTCACTAGATGACAGCACAAATTGTTCTTATTTTGATATAGCGATTGATTGTAACTTCATTGCACAAACATTTGCCAAAACATTTTCAGTGAAAATAAATTGATAAATAAAGATAATCTAAATTCATATTCAAGGCAACAAGGAGATTAAGTATTTATGCAACCGACAGATTTATAAACATCAGTTTCTTAATTATCAAAGAAATACATTATATAGCAGTAATTGCATTATCGTGAAGTATGTTTTGAGTTGCTTTTACACCGTAAGGTATGAAATTTACGATGGTAGAAACCACGTTTCCATACCTGTGGTAGGCTTAACTCCTTATGCAACTTTGTTCGTATTGAATTTCGCACTTAGCTACAGGAGGGCTATCTGCAATCACCAACTCTAATTTAGCAGCGTAAGGCGTGCGACTCGTAATCCGAGGGTCACGGGTTTGCGCCCGCGTCGCGCTAAACATGCTCGCCTTCCCAGCCGTGGGGGCGTTGTAATGTGATGGTCAATCCCACTATTTGTTGGTAAAAGAGTAGCCCAAGAGTTGGCGGTGGGTGGTGATGACTAGCTGCCTTCCCTCTAGTCTTACACTGCTAAATTAGGGACTGCTAGCACAGATAGCCCTCGAGTAGCTTTGTGCGAAATTCCAAAACAAACAAATGGTCATCACCACCCACCGCCAACTCTTGGGCTGCTATTCTACCAACGAATAGTGGGATTGACCATCACATTATAACGCCCCCATGGCAGAATGGGGCGAGCATGTTTGGTGTGACGGGTGTTCGAACACGCCACCCTCGGATTTCGAGTCGAGTGCCTTAATCATCTGGCCATGCTGGACCGAATATTAAGGAATATAAAGTTCTTTTAGTTTTGTACGAATGTCCATAACACACAGACGTCACATCTCTGACAAGAAGGCTAAACATAGAAACCCTTATTCATGTAATAAGGCTATTTTTCTTTACCTTCAACGCAGTTTATGTTCTTGATTACTTTAGTGGAGAAAACTCAGGTTGAGTAGAAAGTATTATCCATAATATGAAGACTTTTTCAATGGCCTTCATGGTCAACAAAAGAAAAAACTATAAAAGAAAAGCTGCAGATAACGTATCGCGAGTAAGTCTGTTGGGATAAAACCGACTTTTCTAGAGAAAATAATATTTTATTTCATACTCATCTGGTGTGTAATTCGAAGATAAGGTGGAAATATCAAGCATATCAAACGTGCCAAGAAGATGATTACAAATTGACCTGGAAAGTTTAACACGTAGTCTAGCATCAGACTAACTTTGCTGTCGGACCATTTATTATTCATTGCAAGAACATTACACAAAGCACGTGAGATGATGGAGCGAGAACAGCCAATAGGCTTGAAGCAAATCTTGGATATCATTCAGGAGAATAAAAACTAATTTATGAAAACGAATAACTTTAAAACTAAGGAAACAGAAGAAAGAGTTATGCAAATGTAAAGGGAAGCAGAAACGAGGGAAGACCAGAAATAGAATTTTTTAGAAATAAAAACAGAGCTGTTTAATGCATGTCTGATATATTGAATCACGCTTACAGTCTCCTCCAGAAAGGCCCAGCATGGCCAGGTGGGTTAAGGCCTTTGGTTCGTAATGAGAGGGTCGCGGGTTCGAATCCCCGTCACACCAAACATGCTCGCCTTTTCAGTCGTGAAGGCGTAACAATGTGACGGTCAATCCCACTATTCGTTGGTAAAAGAGTAGCCCAAGAGTTGTCGGTGGGTGGTGATGACTAGCTGCTTTCCCTCTAGTCTTACACTGCTAAATTAGGGACGGCTAGCGCAGATAGCCCTCGAGTAGCTTTGCTCGAAATTCAAAAACAAACTCTTCCAGAAAAATGTTGCATTGTCCTTGACGATCAGGTTTTGAAAGCTTGGTTAGCCTACGTCACCATTCTGTTCTCATTTTTTAAAAATCACAACTATATATAAAAGGAAACTTGGTTTAGGTTACGAGATAAAGGTTATTAAAGATGCCTTAGTTTTATGACAAAAGCTAACAGCAGTTTGACGTCAAATTCGTTTCTGTTTTTTAGTTCTCTGAGTTAATTGGATGTCATAAATGAGATTACCCGTACAGCCTTTAATGGGTGAGGAGAGAATAAATTGAATTATATTTTCAACCAAGCAGTTTGTAGAATATTGTGTTTTGAACCATTTTACATTAGAAAAAAAAAATCGCTTTTGCTGAAATTGATTGAGGTCTCAGGAAATTGAAAACCTGCTCAAATGAGTTTCGATATTGGTGAGCTAGAAGCCAGTATTAAGAACCACTATGATGATAACTACGGTCTGTCTTTGTAGCAGTGGCGTACCTAGGGGGGCAAGGGGGTACATCTGTTCCCTGGCGCAGCATAAAGCGGGGGGAGGGTGCGCAAAATTGATGTTAGATAATTAGGAATTATGGCTTATATTTTGTCACGAGGGGGCGCGAAAACTTACTTTGTACCTGGGCGCTGAAAACCCTAGATACGCCACTGCTTTGTAAGCGTTAAGGGATATGTAACAATACCTCAAAATGTTTCTTTTTTATTTAGAAAATTATTAAACACCTTACAAAATATAGCCCTTATTTAAAAATGATTAATGTCTTGAGCTGTGAACAGTAATACGTATAATAATCCGTAGCGACGTGAAAACCCACTTGTAGAGAAAAATATATATGTAAACGTAGCTGGTATGGATAGAGAAAACTCTATAGAGGAGAGAACAACGTTTCGACCTTCTTCGGTGAACCTGACGATAACCGAAGAGGGTTGAAACGTTGTTCGCTTTTCTACTTAAGAGTTTTCTCTATCCATACCAGCCATTTTTGCATATATAATAATACGTACAATACCCATACGAGGCGTGGATTGCAGAGTTTAATATAGATCTTAAACACGAGTCATGGGCCAATGGTTAATGCGTTTAACTCGTAATCTGAGGGCCGCGGGTTCGAATCTCAGTCCCACTAAATATGCCCATCCTTTCAGCTGTGGGGGCATTATAATATAACGGTGAAACCTACTATTCTTTGGTTAAAGAGAAGTCTAAGAGTTGATGATGGGTGGTGATGATTAGCTGCCTTCCCTCCAGTTATGTACTGCTAAATTAGGGATGGCTAACGTAGATAGGCCTCGTGTAGCTTCACGCGAAATTCAAAAACAAACAAACACATGAGCAAACATGAAACGACGTGTGGCATACAACGAAGTTGACACACGTGTCGCATTTTCCTTCCAACAGCGTATACTGTACTCTCTAATAGCAGCTTGATAACGTACTAGCAAACATGACGGGTAACAACCAATAAAAGATGACGTAGCTTGTTATAGTGTTCTCTCGACAAATGAGCTGCATATCTAATACAGAGCTCGAACACTAATGGAACACAACGTATACAAGACAAGCAAGGTGAAGACACCGGTAATAAGTACTCTTATCTCAACACTGCACGGTCTGAACTCATAGTAGTAAACACAACACGTAACATTCATTGTTCTTGAGAGCCAATATATATGTTTTTCTCGTTAGCTTTGAGTGATTAATCAAGTTTTAGCTTTCTATAAACTTGTGTTGATGTAGCTATTGTATTTAAAAAAAAGGAATATATTTCATTTTACTATCTGCAGGATTTTTAAAATGTTCTTATTCTCTAAGTTACCGGCGCAGATAGCCTCGCTGCTTTGTGCCATAAAACACTAAATCAAAATCAACTCTAAGTTACGCTAGGTGGCAAATCTAGACTAACTTACGTAAGCAATATTCCTTCACAACAGTCTACGTAAACAATGTTCCTTCACAACAGTCTTGTCTGAGTCTGGATTTTCTGGATCAATAACGAAATCCAAATATGTGAAGAAAAAGAAAGTAAAAAAACGGTTTCACTGTAAAAAGAAAATGAGTTTTTGTTTAAAAATATTTTTTCAATATAATTCAATGTGTATAAAAATATACTTAGTGTCTAAAGTTGAACTTTTCGAAAGATAAATGTGCATTTCTTACTAACTTTAATATTCTTCGATACTTACAAATAACTGCTAAAGTAGAGTTATAGCCTTATTTGAACATTTAATTGCTAGTATCGAGTGTTTCACAGCTTGTTTGAAAGTAATATCATTATACTGTTGTGTGGAAATAATTAAATAGAGAAACTGCTATTTAGCAATAAATGTAGTTAAAAATCATATATTATTTCCATGTTTTAAAAATAAGAATTTTATTTCTGGTCACTAGATGACAGCACAAATTGTTCTTATTTTGATATAGCGATTGATTGTAACTTCATTGCACAAACATTTGCCAAAACATTTTCAGTGAAAATAAATTGATAAATAAAGATAATCTAAATTCATATTCAAGGTAACAAGGAGATTAAGTATTTATGCAACCGACAGATTTATAAACATCAGTTTCTTAATTATCAAAGAAATACATTATATAGCAGTCTACGTTTCTTCAAGTTGTTTCAAATGTTGCTCCTGTAGTTAACAATTTAGTTCGCAACACGTCTATGTTAATTTGAAAAAATCTGTGTTTTATCTGCTCTAAATTTTTTTTTACACTTTCAGGACGAAGATATATGTCATTAATTATTTTAAGTTTGTGAGAATTTAGAACTTACTTTTTGTTTGATCTTATCACACTTTCTAAACTTATTTTTTTATTAAATACAAGCATATAGATAGGCACAATATACTATCAATTTGTTACAAACGTCCATCAGTATTTAAACGTTTAAGAACATTTGTAACGAAATCAAAATTTTCCACAGTTTTAGGATACAGTAATATAAATCTCTGGATTTAAAATAACAACTTAATTTTGTGTTTAGAATCGTTAATTTTCTTTTGAGTTAATTTTTTTAAAGTTAATTACGCTTTCTTTTTTAAAAATAACATGAAAATAATGCATTAAAATTATCTGAAATAAATGATGTCCAATGTCATACGTGATGATTTTGTGTTGTACCAATTGTTTGTTGGACGTACATTAACGTAGTATAAATGTTCAAAATCTACGTTGTTCCTGTTAATTATTGAACTTACAATGATATTAACATTATTCAAAATCCACACAAGCAAATGCAATTTTAATGAATTTTCAAAATTTCCAAAGAGGGCAAGCTGTAAAATGCATGTCTGTTTTGTGTGTGCTACTAGTGTAGTTGTAGAAAATAAAGTCTGAAGGTTTTGAAAAATATAAGTTTCTATAGTATGAACTGGAAATTTTCTATTGAAACGTTAAATGTACGGTTTCGGATATGGTTGAGTTGGATAATTTGCTTTATTAAAATACATCACGATTGTACACGCACAACATTTGTAATTTTTGTATCTGGATGGCAAACTTTTGCATTCGCATGTAATTTCCCATGTTAAAGTCAGTTTATTTGTCTCTGCTTTATATTGTATACCCGATGTTTCAATCTAAGATATCCAATGATGTTAAAAAGGAAAAGGCACAGCTAACACAAGAACTTAGAACTTTGCTAATTGAGTGGATTTGTATATCAAAGTAGCGAGAGAATAATTATCTTTATACTGTCTAAATACGCTTTTGTCTGTAATGGTATTATCGCGTGAGTCATATCGAACGACCAGAAACTTTAATGGGGTGTAGCAGTTTTCAGACGTATAACAAAGACCCTCAAAGTGAACAGAGGTAACGGTCTCTATAGCTAGTCTCAATTCATTACACAAAGTAGTGGTTCTTTCTGAGTTATTACACATGTAAGTGAAAACAAGAGATATGATCCATAACAACCACCTCTATGGAAACGAGCAAAGTCGTTAAGAGTGTTTTGGAGAGATTAGTTTCAACGGTAAGTCCACAGTTAAAAAATAGAACAGATTGGAAAATAGCTTAGGGCAAAACCTGCCACGCATTAGCCAATTTTCATTTTCCCATCGAAGGAAACTTCCCAGCGGTACAGGGTTAAGCCTGCGAACTTATTTATGACCGGGTTTCAATACCATTGTTGGGCACAGCACAGATAGCTTATTGCGTAGCTTTACCATTAACTACAAAGAAACAAACCCAAACGAGGGGTTTGATGGTGATATAAAATCCAATTAAACACACTCGTGGCGAAAACAATGACCTACACAAAACATTCCTTGTATAAAAACAACAAAATTCTCGACGCCGATCAAATTGACTCCAGGTTACTATCCGACCAAACTTCTTCCACACTTCTTGTATATATATAAGTGTCATAAAACCAGCGCATTTTACCTTCGTAATGAAAGACAGGAGGAAACAGAAAGAGGGTTTTATTACGGCGGCACTCTAGAGACCTTACACGTCTGTCGCGTGTCGTTGTTACGAAGGAAAATGTCTACGAAACCATTGGTGAACAATAACTTGAGGCGTTAAGGAAAACTACGACGCTATTTTTTAGGGATATTTTCACATGGTCATACGTTGTTTCAGAAGTGTACATTTTAAACAAAGAATATTGCCACGTAGTAACTGTAGGTGTTAGACAAAATGCACATTGTTATACACTGTTTTTTTTTTTTTTTTGTAATAGTTTAGGATGAATGAAATGAGAGGCGAGATAGGTTAATACAAGAGTTTAGGTAAAATGGTCTACTCTGACATAGGTACAACGTAGAAATGCAAGTATTGCACTTTGATTAATGTCTGGTATTATCGTATGGCGGCGTTCTTTGCGCGAAGTGTATACATGTACATCTGTGTTACAGTTATTATTATTATTATTTTGAATTTCGCACAAAGCTACTCGAGGGCTATCTGTGCTAGCTGTCCCTAATTTAGCAGTGTAAGACTAGAGGGAAGGCAGCTAGTCATCACCACCCACCGCCAACTCTTGGGCTACTCTCTTATCAACGAATAGTGGGATTTACCGTCACATTATAACGCCCCCACGGCTGGGAGGGCGAGCATGTTTGGCGCGACGCGGGCGCGAACCCGCGACCCTCGGATTACGAGTCGCACGCCTTACGCGCTAGGCCTCTGTGATATAGCGACATTTGTTATACGTAACAATTGTTTAAAAACACCACTGTACTTTTGTGTTGTTCAGATATTATGTTATCAATAATGTGTAGATTATTAAGGCAAACAACTTGATGTATAGACGTATCAACCTTCGTGTTTGGGTTGATTTAACTCTCAAATGTCACTTACCACTAATAATTATTACCATTAAATACCACCAGTTACCATTAATAATCATATCACGAAAGAATAATACTTTAGGTGATTTACTATGTTTTGTTTTTGGTTTTGTTTTCGACGTGTCGCTCTATTATTGTACGACACTGCATTATTAAAGCCTGGAGTATATCTTAAAAGAAAAAAAAAAAATTCCGTGGCAGGTATTTAATTTTAAAGGAAGATGAACCTCCTGACTGGGGTGTTCAGGGATATTTATATCCCCTTCGCCCCTGCTCGCGATAGTATTTTAATGCTATAAGAGATTGTATTTAATTTATCTTGATGTTGTAATATATCGGATGTTTATGAAGATGACGTATTGAAAGAGAAAAGCAACAAACAGGTTGGTCGA